>NC_050185.1:35594158-35609158 GCF_008315115.2 Sander lucioperca
TGTGTACGTGTATGTGTGTGTGTCTGAGTGTGCATGTGTGTGTGTCTCTGTGTCTGTGTGTGTATGTGTCTGTGTGTGTGTGTCTGTGTGTGTATGTGTGTGTGTGTGTGTGTGTCTGTGTGTATGTGTGTGTCTGTGTGTATGTGTGTGTGTCTGAGTGTGTGTGCATGTGTGTCTCTCTGTGTATGTGTGTCTGTGTGTGTATATGTGTGTGTCTGTGTTTGTGTGTGTATGTGTGTGTACGTGTATGTCTCTGTGTGTGTCTGAGTGTGTGTGTGTATGTGTGTCTGAGTGTGTGTGTCTGTGTGTGTATCTGTGTGTGTGTGTGTGTGTGTGTGTGTGTGTGTGTGTGTGTGTGTGTGTGTGTCTGTGTGTGTGTCTGAGTGTGTGTGTGTGTGTGTCTGTCTGAGTATGTGTGTATTTGTGTCTGTGTGTGTGTGTCTGAGTGTGTGTGTGTGTGTCTGTGTGTGTGTCTGAGTGTGTGTGTGTGTATGTGTGTCTGTGTGTGTGTGTCTGTGTGTGTATCTGTGTGTGTGTGTGTGTGTGTGTGTGTGTGTGTCTGAGTGTGTGTGTGTGTCTGTGTGTGTGTCTGAGTGTGTGTGTGTATGTGTGTCTGTGTGTGTGTCTGAGTGTGTGTGTGTCTGAGTGTGTGTGTGTGTGTGTGTGTGTGTGTGTGTGTGTGTGTGTGTGTGTGTGTATGTGTGTCTCTGTGTCCAATCCAATCCAACCTTATTTATTTAAGCGCTTTAAAACAACCAAAGTTGACCAAAGTGCTGTACAGAAGAATAAGACATCATAAATAAAAATAAATAATTAAATGAAGTAAAGAAAGTCGACATCTTACTAGGTGTCAAAGGCCACAGAGAAGAGATGGGTTTTAAAGGAGAACTCCGCGCAATTTTTACGTTAATCTTGATCGCTATAAGTATGTGAGTACTGTCGCTGCAAAAAAAACGAGCCGAATCGGTGCTAGCTAACTGGAGCTGCTGCAGCTAATGCTGAGAGCTCCCACTTAGCTAGAACGGCAGTTTCGGGGGCATATCATAAAGAGTGCCTTTGTGCCTCTTTAACAGACACAAAATGCAATTAAAATGTCTGTGCAACATGAACAGGGCCCTTACATGACAACAAGATGCGTTTTCAACTCAGACATTGTTTAAATTCACCTACCCTGTTAGCTGCTAGCTGCCGTCTGGGATGAGTGAGTGTTCAGCCAGGCTTCAGTAATCATCATCAAACATCATTTTATTTATTTATTTGATTGGGACAGTGCATGTTAATGAACAAACATGGAATACATGCGTGTAAACATGCCGGATTATAGCCAAGGGCTAATTTCCATCCGTAGTCCCACGGGCTAAGATCACACAGGTCACAAAACATTGCATAATAAAATTTACATCTACAGTAAGTACATTGTTTATCATTAAATTAACAAAAGCCCTATATACAATATTCACATATGACTTAAAAATTCATTCAACTTCAAAAATCCATATACACATTACAAAATAAAGAAATTCAGAAAAAGATACAACATACCCACTAATGTGTGCAACTTTGGTTTGCCCATAGCCATTTTTTCAACTGAACTTTAAAGCAGCCATATTATGCTCATTTTCAGGTTCATAATTGTATTTTAAGGTTGTACCAGAATAGGTTTACATGGTTTAATTTTCTAAAAACACCATATTTTAGTTGTACTGCAGTGCTCTCTCTCACTGCTGCAGATCCTCTTTTCAGCTGGTCTCTGTTTTAGCTACAGAGTGAGACCTCTTTTCTTCTTCTTCTTCTGTACTATCTTTGATTGCACTGCACATGTGCAGTAGCTCAGATGTAGATCATGTCAGCTAGCTAGCTCCATAGACAGTAAAAGAAAGGCTGTTTCTACAACTTGGGTCAGTTACAAGGCAGGATTAGCTGGGAGACTTCTAAATGAGGGCGCACATGGAAGTAGTTCTTTTGTAGATTATGGTGAACTTGTGTGTGTTGTAGCAGTGCTTTGCTATTGAGAATGAGGTAGCATGCTAGCGTTAGCATGCTAACGCGACGAGCTAATGGTTGCGGTTAGCCTGCTCGTTTTGGCTTGTGACGTCACAAGCCGTGCAGATTGTGACCAGCTCACCCAGAGACTGAAGGCAGGACACATTCAGAAACCGTATCTCACTCTAAACACCATGGGTGGATTTTTTTCAAAGTTTGTATGTGTGTGGAAGCACCAGAGACACAAAATAACACCCCAAATCCCCAAAAAAGTGTTTTTTTCATAATATGGGCACTTTAAACGAGCTATATGTAGGGCATTCTCTCAATGTTAAAGGAAGACTATTCCACAGGTTCCCACCTCGGACAGACAGAACCGTCTGACCGAAGGTGGTACGCCTGTGGGGTATTATCAGGTCTCCTCTAGTAGAGGCTTGAGTGGTCCTCTGCAAATATTCATCCATCTGGCGTTGGTGAATAGTAGTCTCTGCAGTGGCGAACTGTGTGTTAGTTGCCTTAGCCAGGCTAGTAGGCCAGACCGGCATCCTTCAACTTCCTCCCCGCCTGCCGCGGCCGGCAACAATCCACGGGCGCCCGCTGGTCTGGTGGATGTCCTCCAGAGGACAGTTCATGCTTTCGCGGTGAACTTTTTGCGGCGAAAAAAGTTTATCTCCCCCTCAAAAATAGGTAATTGAGCACTGTAGCGGTTATTATCATATCAGTAGCTATGTAACTACATGGAAACGGGACAAATGATGCCTGTTTCTTGTACAGAAGGCTCAGAAGGTCGCCTTTTTCAAAAATAAATTAGACAACTTTTTATATATTTTTTTGTCACTTTTTTTCCGACATTTGACATTTTGAGATTTCAACCCCCCCCCCAAATGTTACGTCCGTGAATCCATTCATCCAGAGAATATTCAGCCTATTAATGATAATAATTGTTAGTTTCAGCCCTAATGTAATCCTCGTGTAGAGAACGTTTTTACATGAATATCGTGGCAGAAACCCCAAATAACTTCATCTGTGAAAGGATGAAATCCCCAAACTTGGAGGTTTTTTTTACAGGACAGTGATGCATCATGGGAAATGGTCACAGGTTTTCCCCGTGGCGGCGGGTTTGGGTTCTTCATATATAGTCCGAGACCGCAGCCTGAGGCGCAGGATGGCCTTACATGTCCATGTTCACGGAGGAATAATCCACCTGCTCAGAGTCCGTGTTATCTCACGAAAACATCAAAACCTGATCCTCCAGAATCCCCCGAGATCCTCCCAAAATCCTCCAACACGCCGGACAGGAGAGCTCCTGGTGGTGATAGTGTGTGTGTGTGTGTGTGTGTGTGTGTGTGTGTGTGTCTGTGTGTGTGTGTGTGTGTGTGTGTGTGTATAAGTATGCATGTGTATGTGTCTGTGTGTGCTTGTTTTACTATATTCGTGGGGTCCAAAAACCGGGAGTCCAGTATACTTGTGGGGCCAAAATGCTGGACCCCACAAAGGTTAAAGGTCTGTTTGAGGGTTAAGACTTGGTTTTAGGATTAGGGTTAGAATTAGGTTATGGTTAGGGTGAGGGTAAGGGTTAAGGTTAGGCATTTAGTTGTGATGGTTAAGGTTAGGGTAAGGGGCTAGGGAATGCATTATGTCAATGACGGGTCCCCACAAAGATAGTGAAACAAACTTTTTCAAAAAACAAAAAACAAAATTTGTGTGTTTGTGTATGTATGTATGCATATTTCTGTGTGTGTGCGTGTGTGTGTGTGTGTGTACATCTGTGTGTGTGTGTGTACGTCTGTGTGTGTGTGTGTGTGTGTGTGTGTGTGTACATCTGTGTGTGTGTACGTCTGTGTGTGTATGTGTGTGTGTGTGCTTTTTCAGTGTCTTTCAGTGTTGCAAAAGTGACATTTTTGCTGCTTTTCTTAACGCCTTAGTTGCGTATTTTGAAATTTATGTCGCCTTTTTCAAAAATAAAAATGTTTTTTTCAAGATGGTTGATATATTCAGTGTTGTCGTGGTGATGATGATGGTTGATATATTCAGTGTTGTCGTGGTGATGATGATGGTTGATATATTCGGTGTCGTGGTGATGATGATGGTTGATATATTCAGTGTCGTGGTGATGATGATGGTTGATATATTCAGTGTTGTCGTGGTGATGATGATGGTTGATATATTCAGTGTTGTCGTGGTGATGATGATGGTTGATATATTCGGTGTCGTGGTGAACGCTGCCCTCTGGTGGTGAAATATCGGCCCTGCAGCTGTTCTGTTTTCCATAAACCAGCTTTACATTCACAAATAAAAACGTATTTTATATTTTGTATGTATTCAAGAAATCATCCATCAGCTACAACGACGACGAGGTGTTCCCTTTTTAATGGGTTGTTATTCCAGACTAATTAATATTATTGATTGGTTTTTCAGGGACACTCTAACAGGTAATTAAGGAGAGGAAGAAACAAGGAGAGTTTCTGTTTAAAAACTGAGAAATGTTTATGTTTCTTGTGTGTGTGTGTGTGTGTGTGTGTGTGTGTGTGAGTGTGTGTGTGTGTGTCTGTTTGTCTCTCTCTCTCTCTCTCTCTGTGTGTGTGTGTGTGTCTGTCTGTGTGTGTGTGAGTGTGTGTGTGTGTCTGTGTGTCTCTCTCTGTGTGTGTCTGTGTGTGTGTGTGTGTCTCTGTGTGTGTCTGTGTGTGTGTGTGTGTGTGTGTGTGTGTGTGTGTGTGTGTGTGTGTGTGTGTGTCTCTCTCTCTCTCTCTCTCTCTCTGTGTGTGTGTGTGTCTGTCTGTGTGTGTGAGTGTGTGTGTGTGTGTGTGTCTGTGTGTGTGTGTGTGTGTGTGTGTGTGTGTGTGTGTGTGTGTGTGTGTGTGTGTGTGTGTGTGTCTGTGTGTCTCTCTCTCTCTCTCTCTGTGTGTGTGTGTGTGTCTGTCTGTGTGTGTGTGTGTGTGTGTGTGTGTGTGTGTGTCTGTGTGTCTCTCTCTGTGTGTGTCTGTGTGTGTGTGTGTGTGTCTGTGTGTGTGTGTGTGTGTGTGTGAGTGTGTGTGTGTGTGTGTGTGTGTGTCTTGTGTCTCTCTCTGTGTGTGTGTGTGTGTGTGTGTGTGTGTGTGTGTGTGTGTGTGTGTGTGTGTGTGTGTGTGTGTGTGTGTGTGTGTGTGTGTGTGTGTGTGTGTGTGTGTGTGTGTGTGTGTGTGTGTGTGTGTGTGTGTGTATAGGCTCCTTCAACAAGGATCTTCATCCTCCTAATACTTTATTTAAAGTTATTTTCTGGTTGGGATACTTCAACAGCTGCCTGAACCCGATCATCTACCCCTGCTACAGCCGCGAGTTCAAACAGGTAACACTCATACTACTACTACTACTACTAATTAGGGCCGGGACTTTAACGCGTTAATTAAGATTAATTAATTACGGGACTTTAACGCGTTAATTAATTACGCAAAAAATAAATAACATCATTTTAACCACACTTATTTTTGCACCGCGGAACGTTTTTCAATGAATGAGTTTCGACGGACCGATTATACTGGAGCACCAACTAGCGTTCTTGACTTCCGACAACAACAAACCACAGTGAACATGAACGAAGAAGCTGACGAGACCGCTTTGCTTGGCCCCGTGGATGGGAAATTTTGTTTTAAAAAACGAAAGGATGGAAGCGTCGACAAGAGCATGGTTGTGTGCAAGATATGCAACAAGGAATTTGCGTATCACCGCAGCACATCGAGCCTCAAATATCACCTCAACGCAAAACACATAGGAGTTAGCGTGGACGTTAGCCCGACCGATTAAAATGCGATTAATTTCGATTAATTAATTACAAAGCCTCTAATTAATTAGATTAATTTTTTTAATCGAGTCCCGGCCCTACTGCTAATACTACTACTCCTAATACTACTTCTAATACTACTACTCATAATACTACTTCTACAACTTTATGTGAAGTATAACTTACACAATAGACAAAAATCCAATGTGCCGAATTACGCTCAGCACCATAGCTGTGGAGATAGAGCTGGCGATGCCCAACGCGTTCTCACTCCTAACTCCTAAAATAGTTAGAAGATAATAGACGTTTATACAATGGCTGTCAGCGTCAGAAGCGACGCAAAAAGCGCCCTTCAGCGTGTGTGTAGAACGCACCGGGGAGAGCAGCAGCTACACGGTGTTTGACTATGACGTAGCATTAAGAGCGACTACGGTAGCGAGTAGTACGAAAGGCCGAAAATCCGCGTAAGGAGGTTGGTTGGGGGGGCGGATGGGTCAAACAACAGAGGACTTTTCACCCTGCTTGTCACGTTTCCTAAACCCAACCGTCCCGTTCTTCTTTACCTAAACCCAACCGTCCCGTTCTTCTTTACCTAAACCCAACCATCCCGTTCTTCTTTTCATAAACCCAACCGTCCAGTTCTTCTTTACCTAAACCCAACCGTCCCGTTCTTCTTTACCTAAACCCAACCGTCCCGTTCTTCTTTTACCTAAACCCAACTGTCCCGTTCTTCTTTACCTAAACCGTCCAGTTCTTCTTTACCTAAACCCAACCGTCCAGTTCTTCTTTACCTAAACCCAACCGTCCAGTTCTTCTTTACCTAAACACAACCGTCCAGTTCTTCTTTACCTAAACCCAACTGTCCCGTTCTTCTTTTCCTAAACCCAACCGTCCAGTTCTTCTTTACCTAAACCCAACCGTCCCGTTCTTCTTTTCCTAAACCCAACCGTCCAGTTCTTCTTTACCTAAACCCAACTGTCCCGTTCTTCTTTTACCTAAACCCAACCGTCCCGTTCTTCTTTTACCTAAACCCAACCGTCCCGTTCTTCTTTTCCTAAACCCAACTGTCTCGTTCTTCTTTACCTAAACCCAACTGTCCCGTTCTTCTTTACCTAAACCCAACCGTCCAGTTCTTCTTTACCTAAACCCAACCGTCCAGTTCTTCTTTACCTAAACCCAACCGTCCAGTTCTTCTTTACCTAAACCCAACTGTCCCGTTCTTCTTTATCTAAACCCAACCGTCCAGTTCTTCTTTACCTAAACCCAACTGTCCAGTTCCCGTGTGTCATGGAAACGTAAGCCCAACCACGACCTTTTGCGAAACCTAACTGCGTCAAAAGTGACGCCAGTAGTCCCGACCAAACGCGTTTAGATATGACGCTAAAGGAGACTTTTAGCGTCAATAACAACGCCAAAGGCACCTGACCAAACGACCGTATTATATATATATATATATATATATATATATATATATATATATATATATATTAATATACGAGCTGGGAGTGAGAATCTGTTGATGATGCGAGACTACGGAGAACGCCATGATGATGGCGTTTGTTTCTGTGTGTTCAGGCGTTCATCCGGATCCTACGCTGCCGCTGGAAGAGGAAGCGCCAGGGCTGGCAGGCGTACTACAACTACCGTCTCCACGAGGGCTCGCACGCCTCATCCTTCCTGAACGGCAGCCAGCAGACGCTGTCGTCCGTCGGCCCCAGCCCGCGCTGCGTGGCCTCCAGGCTCCGCCCCCTGGCAGGGCCCGAGGGGAACCCCCTCCCCGGGGTGGCAGGACGGGGGCGCCTGGGCCCCGCGGCCACGCTCGCCGAGGATCCTGGGGCGGGGGTCAGCACGGGGCGAGGAAGGGCGGCGACAGACAGTCGGAGCGCTAAGAAGCACTGACTGAAAACACACAGCCTGCCGCTGACAGGAAGTGGCTTTTACAAACACGCACAGGTGTCACCGATGACATCACAAGATGCTCTGTTCACTCACGGAAAGTCGTACAGGTGTGAGGACCGTCTCGCTGCCTCCTCGGCCTAAACCATCCTTTTCAACATGTCTATGTCAGAAATATGGGTTTCTTTTTAACCAAATTACCGAAATATAACATGGATGGTTCCCTGCAACGCTCTCCGCAAGTACAATTACTGATCACTATACTTTCTTTGAATTTTGTGTGTTTTATTTAATTATAATTATAAAAATGTAAATGGGTCAAACGGTATCCTGACTAAACTTTGACATCCTGTACACAAGTCTCTGATTATCCATCAACATACGTTCCTCTGATATTAGTCAAAATTATACATAATTTCAGCTTTTTTTAACTGAAAAATAAGGGTATAACTTCATATACACGAGGTTTATTGACCATGAATTCCAAAAATTAAGAAACTATAGTGGTCAGAAGTTGGTGTTAGTGGTAGTGGAAGTGAAAAAATTTGTTAAACGTTGAAAAAAAATGACAAATGCGTGACAAAAACATTGCAAAAAAGGGACAAAAATTGTCAGAAAAAGTGTCAAAGTCATCAAAAAAAACGTCAAAAAAAGTGTTTTTGACCCGAGAGGAAATGGTCGGTGGGAAGACCACACAAGGGTTCAAAACACAACTTTTAAAACACTCGACTGCACACTTTCAGCAGCTCACACAGAACTTATTACAATCAAATATTAAACTCAAAGGGCCCTATTTTAACGATCTAAGCGCACGGCGTGAAGCGCCTGGTGCAGATGCGTTTAGGGCGTGTCCAAATCCACTTTTGCTAGTTTGACGGCGGAAAAAAGGGTCCGTGCGCCGGGTGCATGGTTCTAAAGGGTTGTACTTAGTGTCTTCATTAATCAGAGGTGTGTTTTGGGCGTAACATGCAATCAACCAATCAGAGATCATCTCCCATTCCCTTTAAAAGCCAGGCGCGTTTGGACCTTGGAGCATTGCTATTATGATGGAGGATTTGCACCGTAATATTTTTATTTTTAATCTTCTGCATGTGTGTGTGTGCTGCTGTGCGTCCCTGTGTGTGTAACAAGCATAGTGTGCACGCTGTGCACGAGCCTAGGAGCATTTTACTAATGCTCTGTTAAAATAACAATGAAATGCTGCGTTATTGACTTTAGACCAGGTTTTTGTTGGTCAATGGTGCCATCACTTCCCGCTGCCTCAAGATAGCAATACACCCAGAATGCACCTGAACACACCTCCCTGTAAGACCAGCACGCCCAGAATGCACCTGAACACACCTCCCTGTAAGACCAGCACGCCCATGGGCCACAGATGGGTGCAGGTACATTTGTTATTTAAACGACATGGGCGCTGCACGGGAAACTGGCACTGACAGCTGCGTCGGTCTTAAACTAGCAAAGACACTGGCGTCGGACTTCGATCGTTCGATTAATCTGTGGATTACTTTCTGCATTAATGGATTAGTTGTTTGGCTTCTAAAATGCCAGAACATCGGCCATCTTTCTGTCAAATGTGCCAAAAAATATCTTAAATGTAATATACACATTGTTTGTTATAATGCCAAAAGGTCCCGAAACAAGTTTTAGTTTTTTTAATTCAAACTATCTAACTTAGTAAACATATGTAGGGAGAATACGTGCACTAGGAAGTTATTTAGCTCAAATTAATTCAAATTTAAAGTCAGAAAAACATAAAAACAGGAAACTAAACAAGTAAAAATCTAATAAAATTAAAACTAATTTAAAAAGAAATTACATTCCTGATTTAAACGTACGAACATGTGATGTACGCAGTTTTGGTAAAGGGCTTTGGCTCTAGGATGCTGTAGGAGTAGCTGTTGTTATAGCAACAAAAGATGCTCTCGGCTGCTTTTTGGAAACCAAAATTTAAAACATTGTATTTTGCGTATGAATTTTTTTTTTTATATGTTGAATTTTTGATTCTGAATTTATGAACAAAAGGTGAAAATGAGTGGTTGAAAAATTTGAAATACGCGATTTAAATTCATTAATATTCAGCGCTAGAAATTCAATGACTTTTTTCATTTAAAAAATCCAGTGAAATAGATTTACTTCCATACAGTATAGCTGTTGTCATCGCAACAAAAGACGCTCTCGGCTGCTTTTTGGAACCAAAACGCTGCCGGCTTCTTCTTTTTTTTTTTTAACTACAAAAGCGCCATATAGTCAAGACGCCAAGTGGAAAGATAGCCTTTAAGCCTTTAGGGCGCTGACACACCGAGCGAGGGCCCGTCGGCCTTCATTTTGGCCAATTTGACTCAAACGACCCATCTGATTGGTGGAGAGCTAACCAAGAAACGGGGAGCAGGATGAGCGTGACTAGCGTCTCTCAAAATCTGATGAAAATCTGTTAAACTGACCTTTGTTGATCTGAAATGAAGACAGATTCAGCAACTGCACGGCCTATTTCTCTCTTAAAATGTTTCCAGAAACACGTTTCGGTGAACTATTTTAGTCCAATATGAGATCGTATTCTGAACGAGCCGCCATGACAGCCTGGCTGCGAATTTCCGGAGAATAAAGACCCACGTGACGCGTTCGTCCAATCAGCTGCCGGTTTTCATTTTTGGGCAACAATACAGATTAGCGCCGCCTGCTGTTATGGAGACGTATTACGTCTCGTCTCTTCGGTGTGTTCTGAGGAACTTTTTTAGACAAATTCGAGGAGACTGATCAGTCACACTGGCTTTTCTGCCGACGGTCAGCCGTCTGGTTGGTGTGTTAGCAGCTTTAGTTACATTTTAGTTAAACCTCATAAGGGCGGGAAAACCCTGCATTCTCAGACATAGGCAGGAGAACGATGACGTAATTTATGATTATGATGATGATAATGATGATGATGATGATGATGATGATGATGATGATGATGATGATGATTTCCTTGTCCCCGGACTCATTGGGCAACGCTGCTGTAGGAACCAAGTGGACCCGTGAAGAACTCTGTTAAAGTTAAAATGAACTTGGCAGGACTTTTATTTTGAAAATCTTCTCTCAGGCTGTGAATCTGCTGAGAGCTGAACATGTGTTCATAGAGAGAACTTTTCCTCTGTCACTTCTACGCACAGTTTGATTACAGCGGCATCTAGTGGACGTTAGAGGAACTGCAGCTGTTTTCATATTTAACCTGCTGTGTGTTTGTGTGTCTGTCCTTTAGCTTCATTAGCATACTGTCGTTAAAGTACTGGCTGTGTCTCAAACCGCCTACTTGCACATTTCAAACACTTAGTTTTAAGTATATAGGAGGCCTGCACGATATTGGAAAAAACTGACATTGCGATATTTTTTCCCCCCGCGATATATATTGCGATATGAAAAAAGACATAATAGGTCTATTTGCAAATAATAAATTAATTTTCGACTACTCTTACTAAAATCATGAGCAGCCGAAAAGGCATATTTACTGTCCGTATAAATTGTAACCCTTTTATTCTCTGCCAACACACATGCCCTTGTTAAAGCAATCAACTCTGCTGCCTGTGCTGACCTTACAGGTAACCTGAAAGCTTCAAGACATTCACCTTCATCATTCACAACTGCACAGGCTGACAAAATAATATTATCTTGTGGTCGCATTGATGAGCCATCACAATAAAGAATCATATCATTTTGTTCTAGTGGTGTCTGTTGCAGATCAGATCGAATACTAGACGTGGAATTAATTACTTCCATGCAATCATGTTCAATATGTTCCTCCTCATTACTTTCCCCATATAGCAAAGCTCTCAGATGCACTGCAGGATTAGCGTGAGCGGCTGTAGAAATCGTGAGATTCCGTGTACCCGTCAAAATATGGCGATTTTGTAGGGGAGTGCACCTACATAGAAAATAAAAATGTTGAACTTTAATGCTTTACAAAAACCAAAGCAAGTAAGCGCTGTGACTATTCTTCTGAAGAGAATTTGGTGAACCGTAAAGTTAGTTGGTACGGACGCCTTGTTTCTTTAAGCTAACTATACTAGCTTTAGCCTGGCTGGTGAAAAATGGCCGGGAGACGTCGTGATTACGTTGCATTAATCAGGTGATTTAGTTTGTCTAGTCACTGACTACTGTAGCTTCACTACCCAGGGAAAAGCATGTGCATCACTGTGTCAGCGGCAGCTGCTGCTTACGGTACTTTTCCACACACGGAGAGCCTCGCTTCCCCCATAGACTGTATATAAGAATGGACCAACAGATCCCGTTGCTCTGGACGGAGACCAGTGAAGGCCGTTAGAAGCACTTTTCCGGTGAGCGCTGAGCGTTACTGAGCAGACTCCAACTGAGAGAAACAACGTAAATGTGCCGTGAGCAACCTGTCTGAAAGTTGTAAGTCATCTGGTAGCTGTGCCAAGAGAAATCTCAATCATTCCCAATCTAGCAGAGACGGAGAGCGTAGGTATATGTAAGGAGATAACATAGACACAGGCTAATTATTGATCACTAAAATGATAGTTAACATTAGTAATTACACTTAAACAGCTAATGTGAGACGAAACTGTCTGCGAGCTTCTCCTGTACTATACGGTAATTCCTCTACTATGAGACAGTAAGTCTCGTGGTTATGACCCAATCGTTAGCCTATTTTTATAAAAACGTCTGCTACGGAGCCATAACGTGAGCTACAAGGTAATGGAGCCTTTTATACATTGTCGTGTTTCTTTAGAAATAAATAACGGACAAATAGAGTCTTTAAACTCTTCAGATGTAAAGTTATTCTCTGTCAAAGTGACGTCAGAATGAATGGCAGTCAATGGGATGCTAACGGGAGGTGATGGCTTGGTAGCATTAAAATGGCGCCATAGGAGGTTCGCGGTCCGAGGAGAGGCTTACCCCCTTGGCTTCCCCTAACAACCCCCGTCGGACTAACGTTACGTCACATGACCACCTGTCTTAAAGGGGAAGGCCGGTAACGCTCATGGAAAAGGAGAACGGTGAAAGTTTACTATATAAAGCAGCAAAAAGGTTTTAGCGTCAACATCGCAACGTCCTGCGATGTGACTATCGTGCATGCGCACATCGCGATGTAGCTGATGAAACAAAATATCGTGCAGCCCTAGTATATAGTGTAGTTAACGCCAAAAAGTCAGTGCACTGAAAGTACCAGGATGACCCCCTAAAAACGGTCAAAAAGTTCAGTGTGGAACGATGGACCCTGTCGGTACACGATCCGTTCTGCGCATGCGCTGTTGTACGAGGATTTACGATCTGTTCCACGTTTCCGGTCGTAGTTGTAGCGGTCTGCCGTTAGCCTCCACAGGCAAGCTAACGTTAGTTTAGCTAACAGCTAATTCGGCTAACCGCTAGCTGAGACAGCATGTAATAACTTTAAAAGACCCTCAAAATAAAACCTGAAAATAAGCGTTAAAATTAGGGCTGTCAAACGATTAAAAAATTTTAATCGCGATTAATCGCTGAATTTCTATAGTTAATCGTGATTAATCGTATATTTTATCACATGATTAAAATCTATTTAATATATATATAATATATTTATTTATCTATTATTTTGCATTTCAGAACAGTTTTTAAGTTCATATTAACAATCGAAAGCCATTCTTACCAGTGGATCTTGATTGGGAATCAAATGAATGCAAAGAAAGTTACGTTATGAACTTGATTTTAAGATTTGTAATTATTTATTTACTGTAAACAAAAGAAAAATGTGTGAATCTGTCATTATTGCACAATTCCTCCAAGTACCTCACTAAAAAACTAAAAATCCCTATCCTTACTAGAGTCAATATAGTGTTTAGTAACTCCTAAATAATGTTGATTCCTCACTGACGTCCAGTGATCACCGGTTAATGAGACAGCGTTTGCAGCACCTTGCAGCTGTTCCAGTGTGGCTGCTTTCTCCGTGTCGTACAGGCTGTGTATCCGTGACAACTACTGTCTCCCTCGACGGCAACGAGACAGGTCAGAACATGCCAACCGTAGTACGTCTTTAAGACCCGAGTCCTCTACGATGCTGACAGGTCTGCAGTTAGTTGCCACCCGTTTCGCAAGAGCTGTAGTCATTTTTTGGGATTCGGTTTCATCCACAGATCGGCAACAAGCACTCTCCTGAGTGGGTAGCATGCTAGCGGTAGCATCACGTTAACTGAACTATATGCTTAGCTCCGTAGGTGGTAGCTCAAGCTTGACGTGCTTCGGTGATATTTTAATTCGGCTTTACACAACGTGCATAAGGCTTTCGACTTGTCTACGAGCCTTCCGGGAGTTTTGGAAAATAAAAAGCTCCATTCAGAGTTATTGCTGCTGTGTTTCTCCATCCTGCTGCAGCCTGCAGCAGCAGGATGTGTTAGGAGGAAGTGGCAGCTTAATGATAAGTAACGGTGCTGCAAAGGGTCAAAATAGTAGCCTGTTAGGCACGACGCAAAGCAGAGTGAAGTGTAAAATAAATTAATGACTGCTGGCATGCGATTAATGCGATTAAAAAAAAGTAATTGCATCGCGTCAGCCCTTAATCGCATCGCGATTAACGCGTTAACGCTGACAGCCCTAGTTAAAATATATAACAGCTGTTACATCAGTTCTACTTTACTCGTGCTCAATTTAAAATACAACCACTCAATACTTGCCTTTATTGTTATTACTGTAAAGTCTTAATTTAGCTGTAGACACTGTTAAGTTTAAGTTAACGTTATTTTAGACTGAATCAAGCTGTCAGCTAGCGGTTAGCCGAATTAGCTGTTAGTTAAACTAACGTTAGCTTCCCGGTGGTGTTATGTAAGTATGAGGAATGAGACGCAGCCACTGTGTGTGATATTGATGACTGAACTCAGCTGACTACAGGACGGATTGTTTGCAGTTTCCCGCCCTGCTTCGTGCTAAGCTAGGCTAACCCCATCCTGGACCTACCTCTGTGCCGGAGAGGAAGCCGATCTGAAGAGAAGAACAAGAGAACAAGAAATCACTTTTTTCATGTCGGTGTTTCCTTTAAAACAAATAAAATAAGTTTGAAGTGTTGTAATGAAATGTGATAATTTAAGTGACTTAATGAAATAAAGTCAAAATAAACTATTGTCTGTTTCATCAGTGCTGTTGAATATCACTAGCAACAACATTAAACTATGAAGCCTCGTTCAGGAGGACATTGTAACCATGGTAACCATGGCGTAGTCCAGTTTTTTTGTAGTCGTTATACTGTATCATACTGCATCTGTCAACAACTCGTAGCTCCTATGGCGCCATTTTGATGCTACCAAGCCATCACCTCCCGTTAGCATCCCATTGACTGCCATTCATTCTGACGTCACTTTGACAGAGAATAACTTTACATCTGAAGAGTTTAAAGACTC
>NC_050185.1:35614158-35616658 GCF_008315115.2 Sander lucioperca
CGGCTTAGTGTGATTGTGCTATTTTGGGACTTTAGTGTTTTAAAGGGTTAATTCAGATTCACCGAAGTCACACATTAACACAAACTAAGTAACAGGTAGAGGTAGAGCAGAAAGTCCCTAACTCTCACCCCATGTGCTGCGAGGTAAAATTACTGTTTTTAACAAGGGAGTCTGGTGGCTTTCTACTTACGTACATTTTCTGCAGTTTTGACAGTGATTAATTAAAGACCTTGTGATGTGACTGGCTGAAAACGAAATTGGTGAAAACATTTGATACATAAAAATATTTTTTTCTTCTAGTTTTAGGCTACACTACATTAAAAAAACATCTTATAAAATACATCAGTTTAACATTCAAAAGCCTCTAAAAGTGGTTACATGTGAATGTTTTCATATTCTTTCTTTTTGGGCACATTTTCAGAATCTTCTGAAGTTTACAATAATCACAAAAAGCAATCTAAGCTTCTGTTGTGGACCGGGACAGCAGCTCAAACGTATTTTAGACGCTAAAAATATCATTTTAAGTGTACACCTAATTTAAAATATTTGACTGCCTCCAGTTTCCACAGAAGTGCCCCCCCCCCCCCGTCTGCGTGTGTGTCTGACTGATCTCATGAAGTGGCGTATGTATGACATGCCAGTTCATATGCCGTTATTGGCGTGTTATCAAGACGTATACTCGCTTTGTAGCGTGTTTATCAACGCCGTTTGGCCTCCATTGACTTCCATTACCTTGCGATTGCGTGTGCATTTACAGTGTAGCGAGTAGTTTGAAAGGGCGAAAATCTGCGTAGGGAGGATGGTCGGGGTGGAGGATAGGTCAAACACAGGACTTTCACCCAGGAGACCGGGGATCCCACGTGTCACATTTCCTAAACCCGACTTTCCTAAAGCCACTTGGCTTTAGGGAAGTGGCGTGTATGGTTACGTGATAACACGCCATGTTTACGTCCGCTGTATACAGTGTAGACATACACACGGAGAGCTCAAAATGCGTGCAGATAAAACGCCACTTGGCTTTAGGAAAGTGGGCGTGTATGTTTACGCAAAGTCATGATGTCATGTTGCCTGTCTCCGCTGTTATAAGCAGAGGTGGGTAGAGTAGCCAAAAATTGTACTCAAATAAAAGTACTGTTACTTCAGAATAATATGACTCAAGTAAAAGTAAAAAGTAGTCATCCAAATAATTACTTGAGTTAGAGTAAAAAAAACAACTACTGAGTAACTGTTGAGTAACGTATGATTTATTTTTTAACACAAGCATTCAATCAGACGGACAAAAATACTAAATAATCATCTTTAGGAAAATTATAGTTCATCCAATCAATAAAATTAATTAAAATTAATTAATTACAAAATAGCTTAAATTAAAATAATCCAGGTAAATTCAAGTACTTAAAAAATAAAATCAATAAAATAATAATAAATAAAAAATAAATAAGCACAAGTAACACAAATTTCCAAACCTTTTATATACTTTTTTACCAGGCTCTGCAGGCAGAACTAGAACAAGGCAGCCCATACACTCTCATAAACTGTGTTTGTGTGTGTGTGTGTGTGGGTGTGTGTGTGTGTGTGTGTGTGTGTGTGTGTGTGTGTGTCAAAACATGCAGAAACAAATTTCACCAAAGAATCACTCATTGATGTCACTATTAAGCTTCAACAGTTGTTGGCTCTCAAGGTTCTTGCTGTGAAGCTGTGATCGTTTAGCAGTGAGAAATCATTTCTGTGGTTCTCTAGTAAGTCTGTGTACTTAATAAAAATATAAAAAAAAGAAAAAATCTGTGAGGCTACAGGGAGATCAAGACATTAAAAGAGACTTATCACATCAAATTTGGATGGATATATATAGGGCATGAAGTTAACTTTTTTGACCACCAGCCACTGTGGCAGGATTTTTAAATCCACCTGCCTTTTTTTTTTGCATCATAAAGGTGAAAAACAGGACTTGCTGTGTCTCTGTGATCCTATCCTGTCCTATTGATGGTAGCCTACTGGTGGACATTGCTCCGTCATCACGTGCTGTAGTAGGGGGGCCCGCCTTGATAATCCTGCATAGGGGCCCGGTGTCGGCTCGTTACGCCACTGCATATAAGAGATGAGATGACTGACAAAATCAGGAGTAGCCTACGCCACCACAACAACAACAAAACACTGGTGAATGCACACCATAACACAATAATTTTAAAATCTTAAAAATAAAAAAATAAATAAAAAGGAAACTTGTTTTGGGGAGAATAATACTTATTACTATTAATTCATTACTCTGGGCTGAGATTTCCTAGGAACCTTATAAAGGCTCAGGATGCTGCAAATGTTGGTAAAATATGAAAAAGGCTGGTGGATTTAAGACACAAAATATTGAAATATTGAATGAACATATCTGTCATTGTCAGTGGCTTGTTAATCTTTACATTGTTAGGTAATTTCCTATCCTGGCCTGGGACACACATTCATCCGGTTTGATAAAGTACTTATTGGACTTTAACTTATCATTGCA
>NC_050185.1:35621658-35640667 GCF_008315115.2 Sander lucioperca
CGTAAGCGATCAAATGCGCCGATGACACGACGACGCGTATCGTGGAGGCGTTAACCTGCATCTCAAGCTGATTGTTGAACGCCAGACCCACTCCGGAGACTTCGAAGACGCCTCGAAATGCCATGACGGTCGTCTTCTGCTTTCTTCTTACGTGTTCTTCTTCTTCCTTGTTCTTCGTCCTCCTTCTGCTTCTGGACGCGGCCTGCTGCTGCCTGCTTCTCGCTGCGGGTGAAGTGAGGAAAGGCGCTCTGGACCCGAATAAACCCGATCCACGGCAGCTTATTGAACTTCTAAACGCACTCGATACACAGAGGTCATCAACCTACCCCAGTGTCTCAGTCATGCTAACCCAACAAAAACATGAACACATTATCAGGACTAAAACCTAGGTAGCATAAATGCATAACAAAAGCACCAACAGAACACAATTTACACACTTAAACTAGGACAAGGACCGTTCATAATTTAATCCCATGATCCTTTGCACTGCATATGTTTCAGCCTGCTCTCTGATTGGACGAGGAAGAATGGTGTAATATGATACGTTATGAGGGCAGATCGGTGAGGAAGGAAAGGAATGCAACAAATTCACAAACTATCTACCCAACGGAGGCAGAGCAGCAAGTTATTATGTGCCGCAAGGTAAAATTACTGTTTTTATCAAGGGAGTCTGGTGGCTTTCTCCTTATGTACTTTCATACAGCTCATAACATATTTGAGTACTTACATTTATATATATATCTGTGGGTCGCTAGAAATGTAACCGGGGACAATGGCTCACAAGCTTCATTTTAAAACAACAGTTTAACATTTTCAGAATCTTCTAAAGTTTACAATAATCACAGAAAGCAACGCAGGCTTCTGCTGTGGGCCGGGACAGCAGCTCAACGTATTTTAGACATGTCATGTATTGGATTTAGTAGGTCATATGTCTAATATACAGGAAGTAACGAGAGTGTAACAACGGGGATAGCCTGACGGCATGTGGCTGTAATAATCGTGTTCGGACAATAAAGCAAGTAAACGAAAAAGCTCATGTGGTGATTAAATTCAGAACAAAATTTTAAATATTTGACTTCCTTACCTCGCTGCCAGGCTGCATTCATTTCCTGAAGTTCCTGAACAACAGTGTCCCCTCCGCCTTTTGTCGGCCGTTCTGTCTCCCTCTGCAACAGTTATATTGCCTACTTCGGTTCATAAAAGTTTCCTCTTGTGTCCACAGTAAACGGCATTTGGTCTCCGCTGCTGTCATAATCCCTCGTTTTAATTTTCTTGCATTTGTTTAGTCCATAAACCGCTAAAAGTCTAACCCAAACAGCAGCAATTGCGGCGTAATACAGGAAGCCAGCTGCGCTTTTGTGTAGGAATTCATTAAGATAATATAGTGCCAAAAGAAATTACATTACATTTAATATTTAGAAATGTGTTTGTGTTCACATTATTGTGTCTAGCCCATGAACGTGTGTTAACAACAAACAAAGGTAGTTTACAGAATAAGAAAGGAAACAGTAATATATAACAATATAAGGAGATATTTCTTTACCGGTTTAATCTGCCACGCTTTATGTTGAAACGCCGTGCAGTGTTAAAAAGGAGTCTTGATGTGAATACAGCAACTTGACTGATCTTTCTTCTGATTGGACGGTTATACTTACACTCACTCAGCACTCAACAAGCACCTAGGTAAGATATAAAGTCGGGTTCGGCAACATTTCTGCATTTTTCTTGAAAACTCGATAACGCGAAGATGTCTGGAAGAGGAAAAACCGGCGGCAAGGCCAGAGCGAAGGCAAAGACCCGCTCCTCTCGTGCCGGGCTCCAGTTCCCAGTCGGCCGTGTCCACAGGCTCCTGAGGAAGGGGAACTACGCTCAGCGTGTCGGTGCCGGAGCTCCGGTGTACCTGGCGGCGGTGCTGGAGTACCTCACCGCTGAGATCCTGGAGCTGGCTGGAAACGCTGCCCGCGACAACAAGAAGACCAGGATCATCCCCCGCCATCTGCAGCTGGCTGTCCGCAACGACGAGGAGCTCAACAAGCTGCTGGGCGGAGTGACCATCGCTCAGGGCGGCGTGCTGCCCAACATCCAGGCCGTCCTGCTGCCCAAGAAGACCGAGAAGCCCGCCAAGAAGTAGACCCCCGGAACCGGCTTCCACCAAAACAACAACGGCTCTTTTAAGAGCCACACACATCCAACTAAAGACAAATCCTTCTACATACTGTTGTGAATTATTACTTTTAAATACAGTGAGTCACCACATATCTACAAATTACGTGTTGATTCTATATAGCTTATGAGCACATTTCCGTAATATTTAAACTGTAGCATATTTCAGATATAATTAACTGCATTATTTTCGACTTTATATTCCAATTTCAGAGTAACGTTTGTGTAGGTTTAGGCAATAGGCTACATTACAAGCTCTACTCCTGATCAGTGCAGCAATACAAGATCAATCACTAGAACCGGAAAACGAGCATCATAACTCCAATGCGAACGTAAGCTGCATATGCCCGATTAGTACGTAATGTAGTTAATGTTTTCTGCCTTACATTTTAGAATTGTGTCCCACGTATTTCTCCTTGTTACACATTTCAGTAGCAGAGCCACTTTTATAACCGGCTGGTCAAACGACATAATATCATTAAACTATTTATGAAGCCACCCAGGATAGCAATGTCTGTATTTCCCCCTTTCTAACAGTAATGAAATAGCATCGCTTCAGGACGGTTGCTCGGTTAGTCTGTGCAGGCTAGACATCTTGGTATTATGAACATGCAATATTACATCTAGCCCTACTACTTACCGTTATCTTCTTGAAGCCACTCGGGATAAGCAATAGACACGTTGTCTGCACTGCTTCGGTAATATATTTACGTTTATAATACTATGTGAAATGGTGTGAGACAGTATGGTTTCAGGTCTGTTGCTCTGTTAGCGTTTGTATGTGGCTCTTAAAAGAGCCGTTGTGTGTTTGTAGGCTGGTCTGTGGGGAGTTTAAGCCCTCTCTCCGCGGATACGGCGGGCCAGCTGGATGTCTTTGGGCATGATGGTGACCCTCTTGGCGTGGATGGCGCACAGGTTGGTGTCCTCGAACAGGCCGACCAGGTAAGCCTCGCTGGCCTCCTGCAGAGCCATGACGGCGGAGCTCTGGAAGCGCAGGTCGGTCTTGAAGTCCTGAGCGATCTCCCTCACCAGGCGCTGGAAGGGCAGCTTGCGGATCAGCAGCTCGGTGGACTTCTGGTAGCGACGGATCTCTCTCAGAGCCACGGTACCGGGCCTGTAACGGTGGGGCTTCTTCACTCCGCCGGTGGCCGGGGCGCTCTTACGGGCAGCCTTGGTGGCCAGCTGCTTCCTGGGAGCTTTTCCTCCGGTGGATTTACGGGCGGTCTGCTTGGTTCTGGCCATTTTAGTTTCTCAGTCTTCTCTGTGTTCACAGCTCAAGAAAGAATACTGCTCGGAGTCAACAGCGGCTTTATAAAGGAACTGCCGGAGCCAGGGCAGCGCTGATTGGTCCAGGTCGGGAGACACGCGGGCTGTAGCTGATCCACTATTGGACGAAAGAAATTCAAATGTAGACACTAACACAGCGGCTAGATAACAGCTGCTGTCTCAACAATGGCACATGTAGAAAATAAACGGTTACAAGTAAAGTTTAGATTATGTAAATGACTTGTTATAATCATTTGAATGTTTATTTTTATTCTTGTGGTTCATTAACACTTCAAAGTAACATCGAGTTACTGTTTGGTTGTCATTGTGATGTCAGAACATTATTTGTCTGAGTGGATGTTGAAAACAACTGATATATATAATATTTCTTTATCATAACACACACATAGAAGGACTTAGAACTTTATTATATTGTCTTTTGTTTGAATAACTAACCTGTTCAGTTCATCTTCATTTATTTCAACTTTTCAAAGAAGTTGGATGCCAATCATTCATATAATAAGCTCTTTCCTATTGGAATAATCTTTAGATAGATAGATAGATAGATAGATAGATAGATAGATAGATAGATAGATAGATAGATACTGTATTGATCCCCAAGGGGAAATCCAAGGTCCCAGTAGATTAAATACATCACACACAACATACACATACATCCACCCTCACACTGAACAAAGTCAACCACCACTGTTCTGCTCATCTACCTCATGTCTATTTCAATCCTATAATTACAAAATTGTTATTAATATATTACCATTGCACTGATCTGCCTTGCACTGTACTCATATTTAAATCCTAGAATCTCAGACTATTGACCAATATTGCACTATTCCTTCCCTCTCTTTTGTATATTTTTTGTAAAATTGTAAATTATATTGTATTTTTGTACTGTACACTATTTTTTATTTTTTTTATATTCTTACCATCATCTCTGTTGTTATTCTTAATATGTTAAGTGTTGTACTTTGAGAGCAAAGATTACCGGAGTCAAATTCCTTGTTTGTCTACGCAAACCTGGCCAGTAAAGCTGATTCTGATTCTGATCATAAACAGGATGACAAAATAACAAATCCACATGAATAATATGCACAATAAAAGAAAACATACTGAATAAAAAGTAAGGTGCTCTATGAGAGTGTGTGTCATGGTGGTAGTGCAAGACACAGTAATATAAAAACTGTAGCAGTGCAAGGATAAAGTTAAAAATAGACAGCATTAAATATGGGCATTATAAGGGAATAAAGTAGACAGTAGGATAGACACAAATCAACAGTCAATATTAGAGGTTTGAAGTAATAGAGTTACAGCCGTTGTTCAAGTATTAAGTCTGACCTCAGTCCAGGCTGGGGTGTTGTGCATATGGGCTTATACAGGGGTCTTCAATGTGTTTTAAGCCAAGGACCCCTTAACTGAAAGAGAGGGGACCCCCTTTTATATATTGTAGAAAATTAAGTTGCATATTAAACTACAATAACGTGTAGGGTGGCCTAAAGCCTTTATACATACTTTTTTTGCATAGAATACTAAGCTATTAAAATAATATTTGTTGATTTTATATATCATGTTTTAATGTTAATTAATGTGACTCCTTAGGATTAACTGTATCTGTGGATAGTAAGCATATCATCAGTGAACTTTTTTCACAAATAGGTTGATTTATATTTGCTAATAATATGTTGGATTCATGTGAAGACATTTGGATTTTTTGAATAAAAAAAATTCACAATAATTTGGCGGCCCCCCTGCAGTAACTCTGAGGAGTCCTGGACCCCCTGTTGAAGACCCCTGGGCTAATATAACCAGTAAACAGTGTAACCAAGGATTTAAAGGTCTATCCTTCCAGCTCTAAAGAGGTTTAGAGGTAGATTCATGAACAAATGTAAGTTAAGAGGAGGTATGTTCCTCTCTTCTTGTGTGTTAGCGCCATCCTGTGACGGTCAGACGACAAAGCACTGAAGGACGAGTTTTTCCTCTTAAATGTGGCGCACTAATGCAGGGTAATACTAATATTATTACTAGGCTACTAAAGCTTCTGAGGCGAGATCACTTCACAACTTACATAACATAACCTCTACTTAATCAGATTTTTAAACATCCACTAAAAAAAAAATCCTTTGGTAGACTACATTTATATCTACTGATCTTGTTATGATATTGCAGGGCTATTATCACAGAAAATCAACCTAATATTACTACTACTACTACTAAATGGTCTAATGCTAACCATAACAGCAAACATCACACTACTCTACCAGCATATTTCATGTAGATGTAAGTGCTTTGATATAATAAATACTAGAATAACAAACAATGGAGACAGACATGATAATGTTGTAGGAAATCAGCCGTTTGGTGAATGTGTGGTGGCTCTTAAAAGAGCCTTTTGGTGCACTGAGTGCAGATTAAAGAGCCACTTTACTTCTTGGATTTCTTCGCTGCAGCTTTCTTTGCCGGAGCTTTCTTCACAGGGGTCTTCTTCTTGGCGACCTTTTTCGGGGCAGCCTTCTTGGGAGTAGATTTCACTGCTGGCTTCTTGGCAGCTTTCTTCACAGGAGACTTCTTAGCTGCTGGTTTCTTGGCTGCTGGTTTCTTAGCGGCGGTTTTCTTGGCTGCCGTCTTCTTAACAGCTGTTTTTTTAGCGGCTGTTTTCTTCTGCGGGGACTTGGCCGCGGGCTTCTTCACTTTAACTGGAGTCTTCTTGACTGTTTTGGCGGCTTTAGGCTGAGCCTTGGGGAGCTTGAAGGACCCGGATGCCCCGATCCCTTTATTCTGGACCAGCTTTCCGTCGGTCACCAGCTTCTTCACCGCGGTGTTGATGCGTTTGTTGGACTTTTCCAGGTCGATGCCTTTGGTGGCCAGTGTCTTTTTGATGGCCGGAAGCGACGTGCCTTTACGGTCCTTGGCTTCAGTCACAGCGTCGAGGATGAGCTTCGGGAGGGAGGGTCCGTCACTCTTTGCCCGGGGAGCTGCCTTCTTCTTGGGGGCCTTGGCCGGGGCTTTCACCGCGGGAACTGCTGGAGCTTCTTCTGCCATGTCTGTTTCTTTCTCTGTCGCGTTACAGTCTGCTGTGTTCCCGCTCGGGCAGGAGGCGGGACTTATAAAGCCCATGAGAACCGTGGAGAGGCAACCCACAGCCGCTCCGCTGCCCTGCTGAAAGTGTGGCCCCACTTTGTGTTTTCTCTTCCACAATTTGGGGATAAAATTCATAGAAGAGAAACGATTTAAAACACAATAGTTATTGTAGTGGTGAGAAAACCTTCTCCCCTTCACACTGAGCTCATGTTTGGCGATGAGGACTCGTTTATTTGATTCCAGGAGGCTTCAAACCTCTCGGATACACAGTCATTTTGGACTACTCGCAGCGAGTTTTCTTCACATTTCGTCTTTAAAAATATCTAACAGTGATGTGTATTAACTATGACAGTGGTGTTCCAGCGAGCAGAGACATGTGAGGATAGAATACAAGTGAAATAACTGCATTAATGTGTTTTATTTAGTTTAAATGGGGGAAGTTTTCGGTAGTGGTAAACACACTGGGTGCTGGATGTGAATCTAGGCGGTTACCTGACACAGGTTTATCCGCTGGCATTGATCCTTAACATGATGGATTTGACATGATGGGCCTCCAAACACACGTTCGTATTTCCAAATTCTGCTGTCCACAAACCTGACTACGTGACATCACTGCAACCAGCTATAGATTGCCTCGAAATCTTTTTGTAATATGATCTGGTCCCTGTTATTCATAATAGGCCTAGCTAGTCAATTTGTCAGTTTATTCAAATGCAAAGAAATGTGGGATTGCAAAAATTGTTAAATATGACAAATAACATGAAAGCTTCAGATTGTATGGTAGGCCTATGGAAGCCCATTTCTGGTTTGAACATGTTATTTTTTAATATAATACGTAGCCTTCTGTAGGCTATTTATAAACTTAAAAGGTTAAGGTCTTTAAAAAGAAAGGAAGCCCATTTCTGCCAATGTGATGAACAAAAATATTTTTTTAAGTCTTTATGAGAGACTTTCTCAAGATAATTACTTTGTATTTCAAAATAATGACTTACTTTCTCCAAATGAGAAGAAGTTGTAAAGACTAAAATGCAACCATTTACATTCTCTCTATATGAAGGCAGAGTTTAAGGAACTGAATAAACCCTAAATAAATAATTATGGAGGCAATGTTTGTTGGCAGAAGTTGGTGATTAGTGTGCACTTTAATATGGGATCATTTTACATTAAACAGCAGAGTTATGCACAAATTATTTTCAAAGCACCCTCATAAATTGAAATGCCCCAATTCTTTGAAAAGGGCTGTGGCACAGTTGTTGGTCTGACAGCAGGTGTACTTTGAGCTGGTGTACCTGTTCACAGCCATAGAGTAAAAACACTATAGTTGCCTAAATGTAAAGTCTACAAGTAATAGAAAGAAATAGGCTCAGACACAAAGCACTGGAGCAATGATAAAGACCAAGTAACAGAGCAGATTATAATTATAGAAACCCAACTGTAAGTGGTACATATGTAGAGGAAATATATGTTGCCCTCCGACCCACAGTATAATGACAGTTACATTTATAAAAAATATGATATACAATTACAGTAAGAAAGATAAGATACACATTATATAATAGCACAAATGTTAGGGAAAAACAAAGTATAGAATAGAAAACTAATGTAAAAAGCGATAACTGAAATCATTCCTGGTTAGTTTGTATCCAAACACATGATTGAATTAAACTTTGCTCTTTAAGAAGGAGTGTGTGGCTCTTAAAAAAGCCGTTGGTTTAGTGGATTACAGCAGCGGGATGTTTACTTGGAGCTGGTGTACTTGGTGACGGCCTTGGTGCCCTCAGACACGGCGAGCTGGTCACAGCTATAGAGTAAAAACAAAATAGTAGCCTAAATGTAAAGTCTACAAGAAGTTACAGAACAAAGTATGACACATGAGCGATGCTATAGACCAGGGGTTTTCAAATTGGGTGAACGTGAGCCTCCCCTTAGAGCAGGTAAGGACAGCCGAGCCCCCCCCTTCCCCAAAAATCCCGTCCGCCTGCCCTAACACACGCCTCAGCAGTAAATGACATCTTTTGTGTGTTCCAGGCAATGATGAGTTTCAATAACAACTGATAAAATGTAAATATTTTTTAATATTGTATTTGAAGACATTTTATTTCCACAACTTTTCTAAAAGTGCATTCATAAATGATACTTTGCAACAGCAAATCATTTCCAACTTCATGCAGGCCTAATTGAGCCTACTTTTAAAATCACTGTCAGTGGGCCTATCCACAAGTCAACAAAACATGCTTAACATGTGCTATGATGGGGGGGCGGAGGGTCTGGGGGTCCACACCCCGAAAATTTTAAGCATTAAACACTAAATTTCCTGCATTCTGGTGAATGTTTGTGCACCTATTTCTACCTTTTTCTGAATCAATATGCTGGAAATATCTTTATGTAAAGGGAAACAGATTACAATCCAAATATAAAAACATAATGGAACATATTTCAGTAAGGCTCTCAGGCATTCTGTATTACTTTTTCTATTTATTCTCCTTTTGGATCGACTTTTCTAATTATATCTGAGTCAGCACACATGTAGCTTAGCATCATTTACTCTTACCTTCTCTTTTGCATCTTTTGTTGGGGAAGTAACCTCCTTAAATGTGCATATGACAATTATTCACCTCAATGATACATTATTCATTTTAATGAATTAATAAACCCCTGGACTGTAATATTTCAGATGTTTGAGCAAGATTTCTGCTCATGTTCAAAACCTTTGTGCACATTCAAAATATAACTCATCCCATCTGTGTTCTCTGAGGTTTGGAGGAGTCATGATATTTTGTGAAAAATAAAGTTATAATAGGCTATTACAAGAATACAGTCACTATATTTCAGAAAATAATCTATACCTGCATTGATACAGACCAAGTAACATTGCCCATTATAAATACCCAATTTTAAGTAGTACATTTGAGATTTGATATTAAGGGACTTTTACTACATCAAAAAACAGGTGACAACATTCATGGATAGCTTAAAAAATGGCATGATTGAATGAAACTATGCTCTCTTAGAAGTGTGGCTCTTAAAAGAAGAGCAGGATGGTTTACCTGGAGCTTGTGTACTTTGCTGTAGAATAATAGCATGGTAGCTTAATGTAAAGTCCATGTAGTAATACAACTGTAAGGCACCAAGCAATAACAATGACAGTAATAGTGACCATGATGGTGGAGATTTTAAGAGACTTTCACAAGTGACAATATTCATGGATAGTTACAAAATAAACAGCAATGATTGAACGAAAATTTGCTCTCTTAGAATAAAATTTTAATGAAATGCGTTTAAAAGAGCCGTGTTGTTGGTCTGACAGCAGGTTTACTTTGAGCTGGTGTACCTGTTCACATATAGAGTAAAAGCACTATAGTAGCCCAAATGTAAAGTCTACCAGTAATAGAACAAAGTGAGGCTAAGACACAAAGCAATGATACAGACCAAGTAACATTGCCCATTATAAAAACCCAATTTTAAGTAGTACATTTGTAGAGTTTACAAGGGGCTTTTCTTTATTAGCAGGCCAACTTTAATGTCAATTCTGCAATACGTGCCAGATAATTTAAATAATTCTCTCTGACCCAGTGAAACAAGGCAGGTACAAGTATGAAGATAGTAATGAATACATCAAAGACAATTATGAAGAAAGTTATAGTATTTATTATAAAAATTCTAAATAGTGCAAATCTAAGATAAAAACAGACTGTAGAAATCTAATGTAAAAGTCACTTTTGATTATAATTATAAAAACCCATCTGTAAGTGGTAGATATGTAGGCCCCTAGAGGAAATACATCCCTCTGACCAACGGTGTAATAAGGACAGGTACCACATTTATTAAATGTTGGCCAAAAACAATGCATAGAATAAAAAAACTAATGTAAAAAGTGATATCTGAAATCATTCCTGATAGTTTGTATCCAAACACATGACTGAGTGAAACTTAACGCTCTTTAAGGAGGAGTGTGTGGCTCTTAAAAGAGCCGTTGGTTTAGTGGATTATAGCAGCGGGATGTTTACTTGGAGCTGGTGTACTTGGTGACGGCCTTGGTGCCCTCAGACACGGCGTGCTTGGCCAGCTCCCCGGGCAGCAGCAGCCTCACGGCGGTCTGGATCTCCCGGGAAGTGATGGTGGAGCGCTTGTTGTAGTGAGCCAGACGGGAGGCCTCACCGGCGATGCGCTCAAAGATGTCGCTCACAAACGAGTTCATGATGCCCATGGCCTTGGAGGAGATGCCGGTGTCGGGGTGGACCTGCTTCAGCACCTTGTAAACGTAGATGGCGTAGCTCTCCTTCCTGCTCTTTCTCCTCTTCTTGCCGCCCTTTGCGGCGGTCTTAGTCACGGCTTTCTTGGAGCCCTTCTTGGGCGCTTTCACGGTGGCTTCTGCTGGCATGTTGGTTTCGGGTTGGAGTTCCTAAAACAGATAACAAACTCACAGCCCAGACGCCTCCTTTATATTCGCCTGATGCAAATGAAACTGTGCTGTTGCTCGCACAGGATTGGCTGAGCTTTGTGACTGAGACTGAGCATGCGCCAACACAAAGTAACCGTCCCAGAGCCGTTAGGAGAGATTGAATTGCTCTCAACCGTCCTAAAGCTGTTTTTTAGATGTCGGACTTGTAATTGGAAACAAGAGATGATGTTTAATAGTGTGATTCTAGGTGACGGCCTTGCAGTGTGCAGTGATATGTCAGTAAGAGGCTGGGCACCGAGTTATAAAAAGTAAAATTTGCAAATATATTGTTTAGGCTAATACGTCAAAACGTTACGTAAACGTTACGCACAAGCGCGGCACACACGCAAGGTCGATATCAAGAAATTTCCAATCAGGATGACATATTGTGTACTACTCTCACAGTATCTCTCTCTCTCACACACACACACACACACACACACACACCAATACACACCAATGTCCAGCATCAGAATGCAACCATCATTATCCTTAATCATTGCACAGCGGCCAATTATGTTTGTCAATCAGCAACAATAATAAAAGAGCTGTAGGTTTTGTGGATTACAGCAGCGGGATGGTTTACCTGGAGCTTGTGTACTTTGCTGTATAATAATAACATGGTAGCTTAATGTCCATGTAGTAATACAACTGTAAGACACCAAGCAATAACAATGACAGTAATAGTGCCCATGTTTGTGGAGATTTTAAGAGACTTTCACAAGTGACAATATTCATGGATAGTTACAAAATAAACAGCAATGACAGCAGGCTTACTTTGAGCTGGTGTACCTGTTCACATATAGAGTAAGAGCACTATAGTAGCCTAAATGTAAAGTCTACCAGTAATACAACAAAACAATGGTAACAACCAAGTAACATTGCCCATTACAATTATAAATACTCTATTTTAAGTGGTACATTTGTGGAGATTACAAATGGGGCTTTTATTTATTGTAGCCTACATGTTAAAGTAAGTAGAGGTGCAACGATGAATCGATTAATAGATTAGTTGTCAACTATTAAATTAATCACCAACTATTTTGATAACTGATTAATCGTTTGAGTCATTTTTTTATTAAAATAAAAATCAGATTTCTCTGATTCCAGCTTGTTAAATGTGAATATCTTCTAGTTTCTTCTCTCCTCTGTGACAGTAAACTGAATATCTTTTGAGTTTTGGACGAAACAAGACGTTTGAGGACGTCCTCTTAGGCTTTGGGAAACACTGATCCACATTTTTCACCATGTTTTGACATTTTTATAGATCAAACAACTAATCGATTAATCAAGAAAATAATCAACAGATTAATAGACTATGAAAATAATCGTTAGTTGCAGCCCTAAAAGTAAGTCAACTTTTATGTCATTGTGTGATTTGTGCCAGACATACAGAGGAATTGAAAATGTTCCTCTGACTCTCAGTGAAAGAAGGAAAGTATAAAGATAGTAATGTATACAATGAAGAAAGTTAAGATACTTATCCCTCCTGTTTTCCTAGTTTCTATATCAGAAATTTGGGTTTCTTTCAACCAAATTGCACAAAAGTAACAGATGGTTCAATGAAACACTCTTCAAAAGTCAAAGTAAGGATCAGTTCAACGCTATCACTGACTTTTGGGTGTTTTAATCAGTTTTTGACTAAACTTTGACAGTCTGATTGTCCTTAAACATCCCCTGATCTTAACTTTTAGTCATAATGTATACTTTCTGCATTTTTAACTAAAGTTAAATAAAATTTCATGAAGGATATAAGCTCTGACTTTAAAATAAAAATAAAAAAAAAAAAAAAAAAGTTTACTAGTGGTAACGAGTTGATGAAAGTGTATATTGGTGGTAATGGGAAAACCAAAAAAAAAAAGCCAATTTTGATATGGGAGGGCAACACACGGGTTAATACCTTCAATAAATAAAAACAAACAGTGAAGATATAAAAGCGACCATTTGTATCGAAACACATGACTGACTTAAACTTTGCTCTTTAAGGAGGAGTGTGTGGCTCTTAAAAGAGCCGTTGGTTTAGTGGATTACAGCAGCGGGATGTTTACTTGGAGCTGGTGTACTTGGTGACGGCCTTGGTGCCCTCAGACACGGCGTGCTTGGCCAGCTCCCCGGGCAGCAGCAGCCTCACGGCGGTCTGGATCTCCCGGGAAGTGATGGTGGAGCGCTTGTTGTAGTGAGCCAGACGGGAGGCCTCACCGGCGATGCGCTCAAAGATGTCGCTCACAAACGAGTTCATGATGCCCATGGCCTTGGAGGAGATGCCGGTGTCGGGGTGGACCTGCTTCAGCACCTTGTAAACGTAGATGGCGTAGCTCTCCTTCCTGCTCTTTCTCCTCTTCTTGCCGCCCTTTGCGGCGGTCTTAGTCACGGCTTTCTTGGAGCCCTTCTTGGGCGCTTTCACGGTGGCTTCTGCTGGCATGTTGGTTTCGGGTTGGAGTTCCTAAAACAGATAACGAACTCACAGCCCAGACGCCTCCTTTATATTCGCCTGATGCAAATGACACTGTGCGGTTGCTCGCATATGATTGGCTGAACTTTGTGACTGAGACTGAGCATGCGCCAACATAAGCAACCGTTCCAGAGCCGTTAGGAGAGATTGAACGGCTCTGAACCGTCCTAAAGCTGATGTTAATTTAATTTATTTAATTATTTGAATGCTCTTGTATGTTTGTCAAATGTTCTATTTTCTATATTTACTCTTTCTGTACTTACGTAAACACGTATAAGACTGTTTTGGTTGGTAGGCTACACAATAAAGTTATGATTTGAATGTACATTTTCTACTTTACATTTCTCTTCGTAATGAAGGAGAAATAAAAAACTTAGGAATATATGGATCACGTAGTAAAGGTTGTAATAAGTTGTATTTAGGTAGTTGTACTTATATTTCCATGTTCTGTTACATACACAATTATTCAAATGCTGTACTTTTACTGGTTACTTGCAGATAAGCTCCCCCATTACCTCGACCAGTTGCATTAACATTAAAAACCTGCTTTTCTGTTAATTTGAAAAATCATTAAAATGCTCCACACTGTATGTTTACTGGAGTATTTAATGTGTCAGGACTCTGATGAAGTTTCTATAGCTGCTTGGCACTTTACACGTCAACAGATGTTTGTTCATCCACAGAAACACAAATCAAACGGAAAATACAAAAAGTAAATCAACCCAACTTAACCCTTGTGTTGTCTTCCCGTCGACAATACAACTTTTGTTTCTCTGGCTCAAAAATTTAAACAAAATTTCAACGTTTTTGGACGTCTTTTTCAACACTTTTGTTGCTTTTCCAACGATGTTTTCTCTGCACCTTTTGACATTTTTGTCACTTTTTTTCAACGTTCTTTTATATAAAAATTCAAATGCTGTGAAATGGAATAAAACGTGTGTAGAGCGCTGTAGGGAGCCATCCACGTTATATATTTTGACAATTTGGTTGAAAGAAACCCAAATGTTCCGATATAGAAACTATTTGAAAATGGGTCAAATTTGACCCGATGACAACAGGAGAGTTAAGTAGACTTTCCAAAAAAAAAGGTTGACACAATAACAATACGACTACAGCTGAATGCACACGGCAACTGTTTGAATACAACAGGGACGCCTTGTTATTGTGCTGTGATGATGTTTTAGAGAGGACAACAACAGACTTTTCATCATGGGGGATTTTGATGTCGGCCTATGCAATAACTGTAAAGTGTTTTTGGGTTCTCAAATAATCCAAGTTTAACAAATGTGTCTGGGTTTGGTGTTTTGGTACAAATCTGTGGATTTATCTACACTATGTTGTTTATATGAGGAAGTGTGTCGGATATGAAGGTGTAAAAACCCTACTTTAACTTTAAGTGTCAGTGTGAAAAAGTGAATAATGGATCTTAAACATAAGGAACACAGCTGCAGTCTCTATGATTTGATCAAAAACTAGTTTGATATAGAACAGTGACCATATTGAGAATTAAATGTTAATGTTTCAATACATGGGCTATTATAGGACACATTGTGGTAGGCCTATCATTTATTCCTTATTAATTTCATTTGAAAAAACATCTGTACTTCCATTGGCAAAAATGTACTGTCAGACAATTCATATTAGCACAATTTGTTTCAGTATTAAGTAATCAACAGAAAAGTAAAATAGTCCCAGATCTGACTTCTTGCTAGGAGGTTTGATAACTATGTCAGGTTCAACCACACTGTTGGCCTACTGTGCAATACATTATAATAAATTGCATTTATAGTGCTTTACATGGTAGTCAAAGACACTTTACAGTAAAACCAGCACATACAGCACATTAAAAACATAAGCAATAAAACCAACATATAAAACATGTATATTAAAAGCAATTTACAACAATAAAATCATTAACTATCAGGTGAGAAATGTAAGACTATTGTACATGGAAAGCTAGGTTTGATAACCACATTGGTCAACAACCACGTTGTCAGGCTACTTGGCAATTAATTAGTTCGGGTTTTGATATTCCATGAACACAATGGATCTATGATCACATAACTTAGGACAAAATCTGCTTGTTGAAAGTTTTTCCATGGGGGGAATTTCAACAACTTAAATCATAAGTAAGTTGTAACTGCATACTAACGGTTTAAACCAAAATGATTTAAGCAACAGCCTTGTTCACATCAGGAAGTGTGTCTTTAGAAGTAGTGTGTGGCTCTTAAAAGAGCCGTTGTGTTGTTGGCAGGTTGTTGTTGTTGTTGTTGTTGTTTAGCCTCCGAAGCCGTAGAGAGTGCGGCCCTGTCTCTTCAGAGCGTACACCACATCCATGGCGGTCACCGTCTTCCTCTTGGCGTGCTCGGTGTACGTGACTGCGTCACGGATCACGTTCTCCAGGAACACCTTGAGCACACCGCGGGTCTCCTCGTAAATCAGACCGGAGATACGCTTCACTCCGCCGCGGCGAGCCAGACGGCGGATGGCGGGCTTGGTGATCCCCTGGATGTTATCACGGAGAACTTTACGGTGACGCTTGGCGCCTCCTTTACCGAGTCCCTTCCCGCCTTTTCCTCTACCGGACATTTTTAAGTTCAGTCGATGATGAGATCGTCGAAACGAATGAAGTTAATGTTCCCCAACCGGCTGTATTTACGTCTTATCTGCGGACGTAAGAGAAGACATGTCGATGTCAACACGGGCATACTGCGCATGCGTCAACACCAGTCAATAGCCATTACAGCTGGTGACGCGACTTTCGGTGGGCGGGGCTGTTTTTCAAAATGTAAACCTGCCTTTTTTCAACGTTTTGTATTTATATATTTGAGTCATAATAATAATAATAATAATAATAATAATAATAATAATAATAATAATAATAATAATAATAATAATAATAATAATAATAAGTGGTTTTATTTTACATCTTCACATATCTGACCATGAGCTCTGTGTTGACTCTGACTCATCATTGAGTACATTATCTATGTACAAATGTCTGAATTCTGTTCCCTGCGATGCCAAGAACACATAGGCTCTATCTTGTAGATAAAATACAGCATCCCTTCATTTTACTGCAAGTTTTTGGCCTAAATCTTACAGAATTAAGTTATACCCTTAAACAAATACCAGAATTAGTCTTTAAAAACACATAAAACCCCCTAAAAAAAACACTGAAGACATGAACACAAATCACTTTTAGAGTCCTCAGAAGATAAATATGCGGTAATACATAAGAAAAAATACAACTATTATAGATTACATGTCATTAAGCTGACGCTTTTATACAATGCGACTTATAATTGCTATATATATGTCAGAGTTAACACCCCTCTGGAGCAACTAGGGGTTAAGTGCCTTGCTCAGGGACACATTGGTTGATGCATCGCAGTGGGAATTGAACCCAGAACTCCCACCCCAAAGGCATGTGTCATATCCATTGCGCCATCACCACAATTATAGGGAGTACTACGGTGGGCGACAGGGGCAAACGCCCTGCAACTTAAGAAAACACACGCAAATAGACAAAACACAAGCAAATTAAGAAAACAACTTCATTAATTTGACAACACATGCGCAGCATTCAGCAAACGCGCTGCAAATATGAAACGATGCAAAAAGAAAAGCACACAAACCCAGAAAACAAATGCAACAAAAAAACGCTGCATCCAGATTACACAACGGAAGTTCTCCAGACCTCTAGAGGGAGCAGCTAGTGGAACAGCTGGATTTTTGACCTCACGGGGAGAGAGGGAGAGAGAGAGAGAGAGAGAGAGAGATAGAGAGACTGCATAGACTGTAAATATTAAATCTATGTTTGAGATCTGTTTTCTCTGGTTTGGTGGGTGTGTCTCGGCTCAGGTCAGCTGATACTCAATCAGCAGAGACGTCTGTAAACTCGTGGTGATAAAACATTTAAAACTGCATCAGCGTGTAGTGTAGGCCTCCTCAAGTGTAATATTGTGATTATACAACAACGGTTACCAACAAAATAAGTGATCAATCTGTATTCATATTGTGGAGCAATTCGCTCTTGAAATACAAAAAACAGACAGGATTTCTAGTCCTCCCTGTTAGTAAACCAGCCAATTTACCGTGGGATTTATCAAACTGAATAAATCCCGCCTGCACATATAAACACAAAACTGCTTTGCTAACTCCAACGTGTTGTAACTAAGACATCTGCTGAAAAAGTTATTGTATTCATTAGTATGATTGCCGTTCTGTTTAGTTCACAAACATCCAACACACCAAAGTACAAACACATAGCGGACCAGACGCAAGCTTTTATTTTGAAAAGCGGAAGCTCGGGGACGGCACCAGCCGGGAGGGCATGAGACGGGAGCATAGACTGTATATTAATAATATATTATGTTATTAATAATAATAATATTAATTTAATATCGGATAATAACGGTCTAAAGTCCAGCTGTTCCACTAGCTGCTCCCTCTAGAGGTCTGGAGAACTTCCGTTGTGTAATCTGGATGCTGCGTTTTTTTGTTGCATTTGTTTTCTGGGTTTGTGTGCTTTTCTTTTTGCATCGTTTCATATTTGCAGCGCGTTTATGTATTTGGTTGTGTTGTAGCGTGTTTGCTGAATGCTGCGCATGTGTTGTCAAATTAATGAAGTTGTTTTCTTAATTTGCTTGTGTTTTGTCTATTTGCGTGTGTTTTCTTAAGTTGCAGGGCGTTTGCCCCTGTCGCCCACCGTAGGGTACGCTACTTGATGAAAAGCAAATTATCCTTAATATATATATATATATATATATATATATTTTTTACTGCTTTGCAATTAAATCAATCTTTTTGAAGCTAATGTTCATTGTTGTTGCTGCAATGAAGTAACTTGTAACACATTAATCCTGAGTAACGTTAGAATAGTTAGCATATGCAACTTTAGCTGAGAAACCCTTCCTGGTATTTGTTCTCAAAGTTATGAATGCAATGCTAACGAACATGATGGCTCGTTAGCATTAGCTAGTGCCATATTATTATTTTATTCTAATAATCTTTCCGCATTCCTACCTCCTGACAAACTAAGGTATATTCTCCTATATTCTGACTTGTTTCAGATATTTTCTAAATCAAGCATTATTTCTCTGGAGTTTGGTGCAGCGACCTGCCTCCTTTAGTCTTGTTTTCAGGATGCAGATTTCATTTTACATTATCACTGTGATACAATTAGTTTTAATTAATAATAAATGATATTATCTAGTTCCACACAGAGGCTCATTGTTGCTGTAATGCACTGTTCAACACAAGATGGCAGCAGTGAGATAACATCACGGTGAGCTGAACCAGACTCCATTGAGTCATTTTACCTCGCAGAACAGGAGTTTGGTCTGCTGATTAAATTAGATTCCATTGTAAATTCATTTGTTTGGTAAAAAAAAGATCAGAATTCTGTTTGACACCAAAGTGTCTTTTTTTGTTTTTTTCTACCGAAAATAATAGATAGATAAATAGATAGATAGATAGATAGATAGATAGATAGATTTATTGATCCCAAACAAAAATGTGAAATAACGGTGTTGCAGCAGCAAAAAATATCAGACACACAGCACACATACAGAGTAAACATTAATAATAGG
>NC_050185.1:35640700-35673200 GCF_008315115.2 Sander lucioperca
TGTATCATGAGCTGCTGTAACAAACACACAAAGACAACTTATTCAAACTAAAATGGAGTGAAGTTCATGGGAACATCTGCAACAAACACCCTAAAGTTTGAAGTTATTCACACACATGCTGCTGAATCCATTTTACAGTTCAACACCATGTACTTTAGTCTCAAACATGAGTCAACTGCTGTCCTCTCAGGACCAGGATGGGAAGTAGTGTGTGTAGAAACACTGTCTGCTCTCTGTTTCCTCAGTATAATATTACATCCCATAATATTCCATCTGTGGCCTCCAGCTTACCTGAGGGATTGTTCTGAGTGGTAAAGTGGTGTTGTGGTTAACCAGAGCTCACCGGTCTGAGTACCAGAGTCCCTCTCCCCCTGGTTCTGGATTCAGCTCTCAGACCGGTCTGGAAGAAAGGAGAGTTCCTTTAAAGTCTCCGAGCAGCCTCACAGGTGTTTCCTGTTAACCTGGCTGATTGGACCTCTCCCAGCTCTGATTGGCTGACTACTTCTTCTTCTTCTTCTTCTTCTTCTTCTTCTTCTTCTTCTTCTTCTTCTTCTTCTTCTTCTTTGGAGTTTTTTGGCGGTTGCTAAACAAAGATTTGGTGCATTACCGCCACCAACTGGTAGGTATGGAGTGTGGATCAGGATCTCTAATGTCTACAATACACAACTAATAAAGTCATGATTTAAAAAACTCATATCTTCTCAATCATATTAATTTGTTACTTAACTTAGTCAATCATATCACACTAACATCACACACACACACACACACACACACACACACACACACACACACACACACACACACACACATACATACACACACTCATATCACACTGACATCAGGAAGATTTTACACACGGAGGTTAAGAGTTTAGGAAAGTTGTTAAAAGAAAAATTAAAAAATATTGTCATGGTGATTGTAAAAAACTGTAAAAAAGAACAACCCTGTACTCTTACACACACACTCTCTCTCTCACACACACACACACACACACACACACACACACACACACACACACACACACACACACACACACACACACACATACACACACAGATGGACAGAGCAGAAGTGTGGAAGTGAAGGCTGTAGGTAAAATGTTACTATTAATTGTATTTCATGCAGTACTTGTTATTAACCACAAGGGGGGCTGTTGGCCTTTAGCAGGTTCTGAAACCAGAACCCAACAAATGTTGAGGAGGACTCAGTTTACCTCCTGACACCTGAAGAGAGGCTGTTCATGTCCCGGAAGAAGTTAAGGAGAAAAGTTACACTTTAGTTAAGAAACATTTAACAAAGTCTTTTAATAAAGATGACTACAAGTCAGAATATTGACCCTTTCAGTCTTTAATCAGGGGAAAGAGGAGGGGGAACGTGCTCCTCAGCCCTCCTTCAGGTAAGTCTTTTAATCATAAACTGAGTTCTACACGTGAGGAGGAGGCCACTACTTCCATTTGTTAACATCTAAATGATCAGAGAAACTAAAGAAAGGCTTTAAACATGAGAGAGAGAGAGCTCCCAGAGTTATTAGTGATTGAGTTCTACCTTTTGTTATGTTTTTATTTGCATGGCTGGTTCTGTTTGCAGTGTATTTAATTCCCAGATTTAGTTAGTCTCATCTCTCGTGTATATTATAGATTTATGATTCCACCGTACCTCCTATTAACTCCTGATGTAATCCAGACTGAAGTAGCCCCATAAGACTGCTGAGTTCTTCTACCCAGTAGAGAAATACAGTCAGCACTGAACACAACTTCATGGTGAGTGCTGATTGGCTGTTACTCGTCTAACATCTACCAACCAGATAGTGTTGTGGGCGGGACATGAAGTGAGATCAGTGGTGAGTGCTGATTGGCTGTTACTCGTCTAACATCTACCAACCAGATAGTGTTGTGGGCGGGACATGAAGTGAGATCAGTGGTGAGTGCTGATTGGCTGTTACTCATCTAACATCTACCAACCAGATAGTGTTGTGGGCGGGACATGAAGTGAGATCAGTGGTGAGGTAAACGGGAGCAGAGGGAGAGACTCAGAGCTGTAGCTGAGACAAAGTACAACACCTTTTATTTCATTAACTTTATAATAAAACTCAGATACAGATCATCTGCAAACTGCCAGATATGGGACAGAGCCTTTCCAGCTGCTGCTCCACGACGGTGGAAGCTGCTGCCTTCACATATCAGATGGTCTCCCTCCATTTCTGTTTTTATATCTGGATAAAGAGCCATTATAACTCTCTAATGTCTCTATCTGGTCTCATCATCTCATCATTCTGGGTTTGGGAACTGCTGCTTGTTGTTGGCGTTAACTGAATTACTAAATTAATGAAAACAACAAAATATCAAAGTTAATTTAACCAGCATCTCATTTCATGAACTTAACACAGAAACAAGACATCCCTATTCCTGAGTGATACATAATTATTTCAGTGTAATGACAAAAATCATCTTTCAATAATGTTACAACTATTTCCTGATATTGTTTCCAGTTATAAATGTTGATCTTTGAATTCTGTAAAAAGATCATTTATTAACTAATTAACTATAATAATAGTTTCCCATCTTGGTCCAGTTTTCTCGTTTGTCTGATTATGTCTCTCTTCACGCCGCGTGTCGTTGTGAATGAGGTCAGACAGTCAAGACCTGACGAGGCCGCGGTTGCTTGGCAACAAACCTCGTCTTTTGAGGGAGCGCCCTCTAACGGCGGCCAGTATAACAACACTGTAAATGTTATAGGCCACTTGCTCCCAGTACCTGTGAAACCAACAATTTGATATTTGGAAATTGATTTGAGGTTCTAACTGAGTGGACCAGCTGATCTAGAGACATGATTTAAACTCCTAAAATGACATCTTTAATGCTGTGAAACAGTCACAGTTTGGTTAGATTTAGGCAGCAAAACTACTTATTAAGTTTATAAATCTCCTGTTGTGTCTTGATGTTAGAAAGTGAGACTGAACCGTCCAACGTCCAGAGAATCTCATGAGGACATCATACAGAGTTGATATGTTACAACAGCTCAACATTCTCTGTTTCTTTATACTGCTATGATGTTGAATTTGATTATCTGATTTCAGTGAGTTAAAGTTGAAACAAGAAGAATAAAGAAATGCTCACAAATAGCATCGCAATTATGTTTATTTGATTAAAATGACAGAAACAAGAGAGAATGAGAAACATTAATCACTTTAAAATTTGAAGAAAAAAAGATTCCTGTCTACAATTATTACTTATTATTATTTGGATGCAGATCAAATCTATGAAGTGCTATGACATCAAGACAACAACAACCTGTGTAACTATCTCAGAGCTGCTGTTTCTGTCTTACATGGGGAACAGCAGATGACCACTGAAGGTGTTGTGGTGACTGTGATCTTCATACACATGGTTATCAACCACCAGACGCACAGACACGACGTCTCCCACCTCCAGCAACAGCGCAACCCCTTTAGAAGAACTCATGAAACCGGTCTCCTGTAGCTCCCATGTCATGAAAACATTCTCTGAGTTCTTGACCAACCAAGCCCCTGAACCGTAGTTGCCTGCATATGCACCAACCGACCACTCAAAGTGGTACACTCCTCTCACCGGGGCAGTGAACACACCTGTTGGATGTTATTGTCATTTTAAATGGAAAATTAAAAAAGTGTTTGAACAGCAACATACAAATTAAATATATAAGGGATGCACAATATATCACATCTCAGAAACTGGTCCAGTATTAAACCAGAACCAAGCTGTAATGTAACCCTACAGGACTAATGTTCAGCAGCAGTTAGAGTCACTAAAAGTTCTGTTGTTGCTGCTGACAGACTCAGATTATTATTCTAAGTGTGTTACAACATTATGGGATGGATCCCTACAGAGATAGACCTTTTAGTTAAAGAGTAAGATCCTTTTAGTTTAACATGAAACATCAATCACCACTCTGGTTTGGTTGAAATAAACCCTTAAAGTGATATTTCACCGTTGGAAAGATGAATATATCTTTAAATTGGGTCACTTATGTAGTAGAATGGGATTTCTTTTTAGAAATTGGAGGCTTCTAGGCCGAGAAAAGCCAGAAAATGTGTTTTTGGCCCATGTGGATGAAAGACACCAAATCCCAGAATGCACTTCCTTCGCTGCTTTAGCGTCTACCCCCAAGCCACGCCTACCGTTTACAGACAGACAGTGAGACAGTCAACTCTATTTTATTGTCATTTCAAACATATACACGAAACAACGTTTCACCGTGGCTCAAGTGGTTACACAGTTAAAATATGTCAAAACGACATTATATAAAAACGACATACGAAACAGGCTACATTTAGTACACATGATATGCTCCGTAAAGTTCAGCTAACACATAGCTAGCTACTAGCATTAGTGCTTGGTACAAATTTGCGTGTAATGTAGAATGGTCGGTTTAACAGTCACAAACTCCACCAGCAGTTAGCAGTTAGTTGGATACAAGCCCCCCATTTCTGCACCAGGCAGTCCGTGTTAACACAGCCCACCTCCACTAGTCTTACCTGGTGATAGCTGTTGTTCAGCAATTGTTTCCACAACAACAAAAACACAGCAGTCACTGAACTTGCGTTGGGATTTTCGTTGAAGTTGGATGTAGTCCAGTTTGTTGTCTAATGAGCAGATACTTGCAAGCAGGATTGATGGAACAGGTCGCCGACTAATGTTAGTTTTCAACCCGCAAACTCCCTCAACGTCCGCCGCTGATGATGTCCCTTTACCGGCCAGAGCTGGTCTCCATAGCAGGCGGGCGAAGCTGTGTCGAGTATTCGGTCTGTAATAAAGTGTCCTGCATATCTCCGATCTGTACCAATGTATCCCGGTGGTATATGTGTGCGGTAGTTTGAATGCACATAGTTGTTGTTTTAAAATTTGCTTCGGGATGAACAAATCTATCTATCTAAAGTTTTGATGCTGAGAAGCCACTAAAGCTACGCGAGGATTCAAGATGGCTGACACTCGTTTTCTGAGAATGCCGGAGTCCAACCCCCTATGGACGGGTTTGAAATATGCGGAAGTTGGACTGTAGTCCATAGCCTCTGGGCAAAAAAAGCCTCTTATGACGCAAAATGACGATTTTTGCATCATCAGAGGCTTTTCTCTTGACCCACAATACAGAGATCTCTGGTCTCAGGGGGACATGAGGGAGAGAAGCACGGTCATTCAAAAATACTACCGGGTTTCTACTGATACAAAGCTAAATGCTAAATCGGTGAAGTATCCCTTTAATTCACCCATTTACATATACAAATATGCTGGCTCTATACACACTAAAAGTCCTGATTCTTTACATGGAGTCTGGTGTAGTTTGGTGATGGTGATTTCGGGGCTGTTTCATGTTAAACTAAAAGGATCTTACTCTTTAACTAAAAGGTCTATCTCTGTAGGGATCCATCCCATAATGTTGTCAGATACTTACAATAATAATCTATAATTTGTAGGTTTTTTCAAATGTTTAGCAAAAAAGAAAGACATTACATTTACAAATACAGTGTTTACACGTGTTTTTCACTACACACAAAATATAATTATCATAAAAACTTGTTTTATAAAGATAAATATTGGCATCGCTAAATATTGGTATTCTGCCAATACGTTCATATCAGTGCATCCCTAAAATGTATAGTTAGAATATCAGAGCTACCTGTGGTTGAGTTGTAGGCATTTCCAATGTTGGTGCGGACGTGTTTGAAGATCAGGGTAGTGTCCTTGGGAAAGGGTCCAATAGTTACTGGGTTAGCTCCAGCCACCAGAGAGGCTGAGAACGCAACCTGTCGGACTGAGAGAGAGAATGACAGAGAGAGAGAGAGAGAGAGAGAGAGAGAGAGAGAGAGAGAGAGAGAGAGAGAGAGACAGACAGACAGAGAGAGAGAGAGAGAGAGAGAGAGAGAGAGAGACAGACAGAGAGAGAGAGAGAGACAGAGAGAGAGAGAGACAGAGAGAGAGAGAGACAGAGAGACAGACAGACAGAGAGAGAGAGAGACAGACAGAGAGAGAGAGAGAGAGAGAGAGACAGACAGAGAGAGAGAGAGACAGAGAGAGAGACATAGAGAGAGAGAGAGACAGACAGAGAGAGAGAGATTTTTGTTGATTTTTACAAAAACACTTTATTTACATATTTATAATTTGTATAAGTACTAATGCATTAAAATTTCAGTATTTGTTTAAACATAATATTAAAAAAATTGCCAACACTGCCAACGCTGTTTAAAAGCATCAATGTCTCCAATATGTTGATAAAACCTGAACTCTAACCAGAGTTCTGATGTTACAGAGCCAGACTGCCCTGGTCTCCCCCTTTACTCTGAATTTCAGATTTTGCCTTCTGGCTCCAGGTTGAGATTCCCTGTGATGAAGAGTAACAGGTACAAGCCCTCCTTCACCCCCACAGCCAGAGATGAGGAGCTCGACAGTGTGGTACAATGATTGACCGTGCGAGTTACAATCTTCTAACTCCTAGAAGCAGCTGGACGGAAATGAATTATGATTGCAACCTCTGCAGTTTTCAGTTATTTAGAATAAATGATAAGTTGAACTTCATGCCACACAGCTGAACAGAGAGAACAATACCTTTCAGTTCTTGCTTCAGCTTGTCCACTTCAGTCTTCAGCTGAGCTTGACCTGTAAAATCAGAGACAGTTTCTTTGTCAGCTTCATTTTTCTGCTCCTTCAGTTTCTATGGACGTTACTTTAGAGCTGCATGAATCAGTTTTCAACTATTAAATTAATCTCCAACTATTTTGATAACTGATGAATCGGTTTGAGTATTTTTTTTATTGAAAAACAGTGAACTTGTGTGATGTCAGCTTGTTAAATATGAATATTTTCTAGTTTCTTCTGTCCTCTGTGACAGAAAACTGAATATCTTTGAGTTGTGGACAAAAGAAGACATTTGAGGACGTCATCTTGGGCTTTTTGGGAAACAACAATTTTAGAGACCTAACAACTCATCTATTCATCCAGAAGATATTCCACACATTAATCCACAATGGAAATAATCAATAGTTTAAGCCCTACTTTGATCCACTACAAAAATACTTATTTCTCTCCTTTTGAATATTTCTGAACTGCTATGACACGATGCAAACAGATCATTACTGTACCTGTAGTCATGTCTGCCTTCAGTTGAACCAACGAAGCTTTAATCTCTCTCAGTTCAGCGTAGATGTCTGGAGGAGAAGTCTGCTGACAATCTACACTTTCACTTGGGGAGACGGAGCTGAGCAGATCACAGAGATCTTAATTCTTCTACTGGCAGCTTACTGTTGAACTGGGCCGTCTGTAAACCTGCGTGAGCTTTATATAGAAGCCTACAGCAAAAAGGGCGTCACAGATGTTGAAGTGTGTGTGTATGTGTGTGTGTGTGTGTGTGTGTGTGTGTGTGTGTGTGTGTGTGTGTGTGTGTGTGTGTGTGTGTGTGTGTGTGTGTGTGTGTGTGTGTGTGTACAAGCCCTGCCCAGAGGAAGGTTGTCTATTAACTAAGAAAGTGACTAATCAAACTTCTTGGGAAAACACTTGTGTGTTCAGCAGCAACATTACCAGTCAGATTCATCTCTTATCAAAAGAAATCTCAACATCACTGAGTACCTGTGTCTACCAGTGTTGTTAAATAATTTTGGTGATAATTTTTGATAATCTGAAAAATGAGAGGAGGAGAAAGAATAAAAAGAAAAGGAGAAGCGGAAAAGCGGAGAGGAAGAAAGGAGGTGAGGAGAGGGGTAGAGAAAGAAGAGAGTAAAGGAGGAGAGGAAGAAAGGAGGTGTTATTTGTCAGCTAACATGATGTCAAACGAGGCTCTGGCACACCTTTGATATTCCTGCTCCTAGCTCAAAAACCCTAAATCCTATCTCTTAATGTTTAATACTGTGAGAGATATGACACCCTGCTGATCATCCTGTCCAAGAATGGTGTGTGTTGTGTAAGAAATGTGAGGACAGCAGCTGTCCAAAAAGGGCCTGTTTCTCTTCTCCTCCTGGTATTTCTGGTAGGGTTTAGTACAGGAGGCAGTGCAGCAGTTGGTGGACATGGCTTCACTTGGAAGCTCCCTGAGCCTCCTCGTGTGATTGCCTCCCTAAACACATTGTTAGAAAGGGCACAAGATTTCCTACATTTTGACTTAAAAGTAATGTATGAAGAGTTAAAACTGGATGGTATCGCAAGGTAAAGAGAATTTAGCTTCTGCCTCTTTCCACTCTGTCAGTTGGGCCCTGCCCTCTGAGTCTGAGCATTCTATCAGCGCTTTGCATTATGGGATATATAGGCGAGATAGACTGGTGCATACTGGAGGTTTTCTCTAGCCTGACATCGTCAGACTCACATTCTGTGATTATAGGGCGTGTTTCAACCGAACCTGGAAAGGAAATTCCTCTGCACTCATTGGATAGACCTACAACCAATCAGAGCAACGGAACTCAACTCAGCTGTCAACAGACGAGACGGTGTTTCGTCTCCATAGCAACCACTCTTTGCACAATGCACTTCCATCCTAACTCCTGACTTTTAGACTTTTTTGAAGCTGGATATATCATTTGTTGCGTCTAAATATGAATGTGGATAACGTTAGTGATAGTGAGATGCTTGCTACAATTACACTTCTAGTGATGAATCGGTGAAAACACCTTTTATTTCTCTGATTCATGGCTTTGTTCTAACGCCGCTGGTCCTCCCTCTCTTCAGTCTCCCTCTATCTCTCTCCACCATATGACGCTACCGTGCTTTTGGGTGGTTGTTGAGGCTTCGCTCCGTCTAAAACTCTGCCATTTTGTAAAGCTGTTTGTAACGTAGAAATAAAATGGATTATTGATCATTTTATTTCTATAGTTTAAAGCTGACTTTACCAGCTGACTTCTCTATTGGCCGTTGAAACAGGTGAAGTCTCTTACGTTCTAAAACCAGCTTCTGTGACTTGAACAGCTGAGTCGCAGCGACACCATCAGCTGTGTGTGTGTGTGTGTGTGTGTGTGTGTGTGTGTGAGAGAGACGTTACTGTTCGTTACTGTATCTGTCCATCAACGTATAAAGCCTGCCCTCACAATTTGATTGGTCTGAACGAGCATAATTGCTCCACAACGGATCAAGTCCAGACCGAACTTCCCGACCTCGAATGTTGTGGGCGGGGCTAAATTCGGCTGGCATCCAGGCTAGGTTTTCTCCAGTATGCACCAGAAACATAGACACTTTATGATCCATTTCTGTGTAGCCAGTTTCATTGATTATAGTGGAAGCGTAGTGTTGGAACATCTGCTCTGCATTTGTTACGCATGCAATGTAGCAGGCCGGTTACAGTCAGATCTGTGTGTTGCTGTGGTTGTTGTACTCAAACCAACTAGCAAACAGTTTGCAGGGCTGCAACAAAGAGATGCATGTCCAAAAGAAAAGGAGTCACGCAGATACTTTTAAACATTTTCAAAGACTTGGATATCAACAGGTTTTAGGATATGCACAAACATCGCAACGCCGACCTTTTCAAGATGATGGCTGAAGGAATGAAAGAGGGAGGCTGTGTTTACATGGTCCCAAAAGTCCAACAAGTCCGCAATGGGTGGAAAACTTTGAAAAAAATATTTTATACTATTTTGCAAGGCTGCATATAAACAGTAATATTTATAGATTATTCACTTCCATTTGTCACGTAAACAGCCCACTCAGAATATTGTCTGTTTTAGAATAAGTGCAAAAACTGGAATATTATGTGCATGTAAACGTAGTCAGTGTATTTAACAGAAAGACATTTACTCAGCCCAGGATGTTTAATAATAATAATAATAATTAAATGGGTTAGCAGGATCTTTCCACAGATATTGAGACACACCTACTGTACGTGGGTTATATAAGCTATATAGCTATAGGCTATAGATGCTCCAATGATCACACCATTTCTACAGAACAAATATTTGAATAGATTCCAGTTTAACTTGGTAGCTGCTGAAACATGTCTTGTACCAGTTATATAACAGTCACACATAACAAACTCAGGTAGGCATTGATGCATTTAACAGAAAGACCTTTACTCAGACCAGGGAGTTTAATTGATCGTTTAGGTAGCTTTCATTACATAAAACCACTATAACTACAACGTATTATGAATTAAATAATGAATTATTAAAGGATGAATACAACACATCAATGAACCATTAGAACACTTAAGGGGTGCAAGTGGTGTGACATTATGAGTTGTTTAAAGTTGACATACAAGGACAAATATCTGCTTTAATAAAATCCATGCGTTTAGCTTCTTATGAGCCTGAGGGTGCAGTGGTTACTCTTTCAAAGGTTAACAGGGTCTTTCCACAGAAAGTGAGTCACACCTACTGGGAAATAAAACTATAAGACGTTCCAATGATGATGCTGCTTCTGTGGAAAGAATACTTGAAAAGATTCCAGTGTATGTGTTTTATAGTTCAATTATTATTTGGTAGCTGCTGAAACATGTCTTGCACCAATGATATAACACTAACAGAAAACAAAATCAGGCATTGATGTATTTAAAGCCTGGTTCACACGGGACGATTTTAAAATTGTCGGCTGATTTTCCAATCCTGAGAGACCCCACACACGGCGATAAAATATCACGGGTCTGACAGTTTTGGTCGTACAGCACGTGGTGAGCAGCACACGGCAAAATCAACACATCACACACGAACCGATCTGACTCCCGAGCATTCCCAGGTCAGACGGGAAATCTCGCAAAATCCCTCGAGATCAAACGTGACTTCAGAGTAAACAATCATGGCGGACGAAGAGGATGCAGTGGTGATAGTTTGTAGTTTGTTTTTAACTGAAAAAAAACGTTATCAAAAGAAAAGGCGATGGTCAAAGAAGTGGTGCGCCGTGCCGCCAGCTGTTTTGATTTTGTTTCCCGGTGCTTTCCTCGCCGCCTCGTCACCTCTCTTTCTGATTGGCTACACGCCACAGTCCACAGGCTGCGTGCTCGTTTGTCCCCGGGGGACACCACACACAAGGAGAAATCGGGCCAAAAAAATCCAACATGTTGGATATCCCTGATTTGAGATGGGAGCGGTCCCGACGTCCTTCCGAGCAGACGAGAGCAGTCTTAACACACCACACACGGCAGGAACATCTGATCAGATTATTTTACCATAATCAGAGCATCTTTAAGATTGTCAGAAGGGGGGAATCGGGGCTAAAATCGGCCTAATTATTCTGCCGTGTGAACCAGGCTTAACAAGGCTTACAGTAACAGCCTCAGTAACAGGCTTACTGAGGCTAACAAGTTTTATAATAACTGAAGTAGCTTCCATTACATAAACCCACTATTACAACTACAACCTGGTATAAAGCAAAAAATATTAATGGTTTGAATAGAATAGAATGACATTATATATGCACAAACCCAAGTGGTATGCAAACATATATATTTGATTTTATTTATATTTAATGTATTATTTTTACAACAGCAACATAATCCATTCAAATGACCATAACTCTGTGGTTACAACAAGCTCCCCGACCTTAAAACAAGTCATTTGTCATTGTGTTAGACACAAAGAATGGCCTAGAGAATGCAATTTCTGAAGAAATTGCAGTGTGGAGCTGTATGTTGAAAGGCTGACGCTACACTGGATTGCTGGCTTGATTTTTGTAAGAAGAAGGTAAAGTAGTGAGAATAGTTGAAAAAGTGGGAATGGGTTTAATTAGCATGAATGTCTTTGAAAAGATGAATAATACCAACCTGGTCTCACAGAATTCCGTGAAATGAACACGGCCCCTTAACTCAAAATCTGTGACAGTTTCACGGAATCGACGAAAATTCAGTGTTGGGCCCACGGAAGTGATGCCTATGTAGGTCAATGACAGACATCATCCGTGGTCTACACACAGATTCCCTGATTCAATTAGAACTGCATCCAACCCACTCACAGCAGTTCATGAAATGTTCACGTAATTTAATCACGATTCTTACAGCCAGTCGGCTGCAGTAGAGCAGCTGCTATTTTGCTATTATTCGTATTTTTAGCCTAATACCCGCTGTTTTAATCAACATTTATTTATGAGATCTTATCATGGTTTTTATGTATATATATATATATATTTTTTTTTTTTTCTTTTAATGTTATTATTTCGGTCTATTTCGGCCAGGGAAGCTGGATTCCTTGGTTGTTCATTGATATTTTTAAAACTATAACGCTACATCTATCAACTTTTATTTACATGTTATCATAGTATGCATTTCTTTATTTACATAATATTTTGGTCTTATTACCGGTGAAACCGTCTCCATAGCAACCACTCTTTGCACAATGCACTTCCATCCTAACTCCTGACTTTTAGACTTTTTTGAAGCTGGATATATCATTTGTTGCGTCTAAATATGAATGTGGATAACGTTAGTGATAGTGAGATGCTTGCTACAATTACACTTTTAGTGATGAATCGGTGAAAACACCTTTTATTTCTCTGATTCATGGCTTTGTTCTAACGCCGCTGGTCCTCCCTCTCTTCAGTCTCCCTCTATCTCTCTCCACCATATGACGCTACCGTGCTTTTGGGTGGTTGTTGAGGCTTCGCTCCGTCTAAAACTCTGCCATTTTGTAAAGCTGTTTGTAACGTAGAAATAAAATGGATTATTGATCATTTTATTTCTATAGTTTAAAGCTGACTTTACCAGCTGACTTCTCTATTGGCCGTTGAAACAGGTGAAGTCTCTTACGTTCTAAAACCAGCTTCTGTGACTTGAACAGCTGAGTCGCAACGACACCATCAGCTGTGTGTGTGTGTGTGTGTGTGTGTGTGTGTGTGTGAGAGAGACGTTACTGTTCGTTACTGTATCTGTCCATCAACGTATAAAGCCTGCCCTCACAATTTGATTGGTCCGAACGAGCATAATTGCTCCACAACGGATCAAGTCCAGACCGAACTTCCCGACCTCGAATGTTGTGGGCGGGGCTAAATTCGGCTGGCATCCAGGCTAGGTTTTCTCCAGTATGCACCAGAAACATAGACACTTTATGATCCATTTCTGTGTGAAAGGGCCGCACGCATCTCTCGTAAAAAGTATAAATAGAAGACTGTCCTATTTTTACACTTGTAGAGCGGATATCTGTGGAGCATACGCACCAATAACACACTGCTGTCGTGTCCGGTGTAGCCAGTTTCATTGATTATAGTGGAAGCGTAGTGTTGGAACATCTGCTCTGCATTTGTTACGCATGCAATGTAGCAGGCCGGTTACAGTCAGATCTGTGTGTTGCTGTGGTTGTTGTACTCAAACCAACTAGCAAACAGTTTGCAGGGCTGCGGTAGAGATGCATGCCCAAAAGAAAAGGAGTCACGCAGATACTTTTAAACTTTATCAAAGACTTGGATATCAACAGGTTTTAGGATATGCACAAACATCGCAACGCCGACCTTTTCAAGATGATGGCTGAAGGAATGAAAGAGGGAGGCTGTGTTTACATGGTCCCAAAAGTCCAACAAGTCCGCAATGGGTGGAAAACTTTGAAAAAAATATTTTATACTATTTTGCAAGGCTGCATGTAAACAGTAATATTTATAGATTATTCAATTCCATTTGTCACATAAACAGCCTATTTGGAATATTGTCTGTTTTAGTGCAAAAACTGGAATATTATGTGCATGTAAACGTAGTCAGTGTATTTAACAGAAAGACATTTACTCAGCCCAGGATGTTTAATAATAATAATTTAAAGTTAAAAATAAAAAGTCTTCCTCTTGTAAACCTACAATTACAGCTATTTTATTTTAAATTTGACCTTTATAAATTAATGGTGTCCTGGCCAAGAAGGCATACATGCATACATACAATAAAATATAAATGGTACAGAGTAAACACTAAAAACATATCCACCTTAATGAAATCTAAGGTGCAGTGGTTACTGTTTAAATGGGTTAGCAGGATCTTTCCACAGATACTGAACATAGCCTATGTTCAGAATGTAATTTCATCTATTCAGATATTTCCTTTCTACCGTTACACAATATAATTCATAACTATTGAACGGATAGTAATTATGCTGTACAAAGACATTTTTGACATGTAAACAATATTACGTTCATTCATACGAGTGTACTTATAGTTGCCTAGCAACCATGCAACGTTAGTCACAGCACCAACGCCAGCGATCACGGACATTTCTAATTAAACTTAACACAAAATAACACTGACATCAAACTAATGATCTATGAACCTATGTAATTATTTAAAAACAGTGAATGAATACATATCAACGATGCTACTCTAGGCATAAATGTAGGCGAATGTAACTGTAGTTGGCTTGTTACATTTACAACCATAAATCACTGAACCGTTTGTTTGTAGCGTTCGTTTCCTTCCTAACTACCGCTCACCAGCTGAGAGTCTTAAAGTGACAGTAACGTAAATAGAGAACTCATTAAGACTTGAGGCAAATTAACTTCTAACTTTTAACAGCTTATTTATAACAAAACAAGCTATATAGCTATAGGCTATAGATGCTCCAATGATCACACCATTTCTACAGAACAAATATTTGAATAGATTCCAGTTTAACTTGGTAGCTGCTGAAACATGTCTTGTACCAGTTATATAACAGTCACACATAACAAACTCAGGTAGGCATTGATGCATTTAACAGAAAGACCTTTACTCAGACCAGGGAGTTTAATTGATCGTTTAGGTAGCTTTCATTACATAAAACCACTATAACTACAACGTATTATGAATTAAATAATGAATTATTAAAGGATGAATACAACACATCAATGAACCATTAGAACACTTAAGGGGTGCAAGTGGTGTGACATTATGAGTTGTTTAAAGTTGACATACAAGGACAAATATCTGCTTTAATAAAATCCATGCGTTTAGCTTCTTATGAGCCTGAGGGTGCAGTGGTTACTCTTTCAAAGGTTAACAGTGTCTTTCCACAGAAAGTGAGTCACACCTACTGTTCAAATATTACTTGGTAGCTGCTGAAACATGTCTTGCACCAATGATATAACACTAACAGAAAACAAAATCAGGTAGGCATTAATGTATCTAACAGAAAGACCTTTACTCAGGCTAACAAGTTTTATAATAATTGAAGTAGCTTTCATTACATAAACTATTACAACTACAACCTGGTATAAAGCAAAAAATATTAATGTTTGAATAGAATAGAATGACATTATATATGCACAAACCCAAGTGATATGCAAACATATATTTGATTTTATTTATATTTAATGTATTATTTTTACAACAGCAACATGATCCATTCAAATGACCATAACTCTGTTTACAACAAGCTCCCCGACCTCAAAACAAGTCATTTGTCATTGTGTTAGACACAAAGAATGGCCTAGAGAATGCAATTTCTGAAGAAAAATGTGAATGCTGTATGTTGAAAGGCTGACGCTACACTGGATCACTGGCTTGATTTTTGTAAAAAGAAGGTGAAGTAGTGAGAATAGTTGAAAAAGTGGGAATGGGTTTAATTAGCATGAATGTCTTTGAAAAGATGAATAATACCAACCTGGTCTCACAGAATTCCGTGAAATGAACACGTCCCCTTAACTCAAAACTCTGTGACAGTTTCACAGAGTCGCAGAAAATTCCTTGATGGGCCCACGGAAGTGATGCCTATGTAAGTCAATGACAGACATCATCGTGGTCTACACACACATTCCCTGATTCAATTAGAACTGCATCCAACCCACTCACAGCAGTTGATGAAATGTTCACGTAATTTAATCGATTCTTTCTGCCAGTCGGCTGCAGTAGAGAAGCTGTAGACAGTTTTGCTATTATTGGTATTTTTAGCCCAATAATCGCTGTTTTAATCAACATTTATTCACCAGATCTTATCATGGTTTATATATACATATATATACATATTTCTTTTAATGTTATTATTTCGGTCTATTTCGGCCAGGGAAGCTGGATTCCTTGGTTGTTCATTGATATTTTTAAAACTATAACGCTACATCTATCAACATTCATTTAGATGTTATCATGGTATTCATTTCTTTATTTTAATAATATTATTTCTGTCGTATTACCGGTGAAATATTACAGTATGCTGTAAGACAGAACACTACGATATGAGCCGAGCTGGGCGCATTCAAAGCCCATATCCCACAATGCAATGTGGGTGTTACGGAACGGCACAGGAGGTGGAACCCAAAAGCAGACGAAAAACACAATAATCAAGATTAAGTGTTTAATGAGTGAAATATATACAATAATTGTGCTGGTGGCAAAAAGGAGGGTTGTGTCGAGGGAATCCAGTGGTGGGTGCAGTGCGCTCTCCAGAGCGTGACCAGTGAAGTGGTGGCATTGACCATGTGGTAAGGCCTCCTCCAGAGTCCAACAAACAATTGAGTTTGAGTGGTAAACTCCAGGTAAACAGATAACCCAGGGAGACAGGAGTGCAACTATACCACACTGGTAGACAGTACGATCTGGCGACAAGTGGATCACAGAGCCAGCCTTAAATACTGCAGGAGGGTGATTAGGGAATGAGCTTCACCTGGAGCCACCTGCCAGCTAAGCCACGCCCACAGCTCACAGTCATCGGCACAGGAGGGAGGAACATGAGGGAAAACAAACAAAAAACCACACAGAACAAAAAGAAGCACGGCATTCATGGGCATTCATACAGTATCAGAGAATCAGACAGTGATCAGCAGGTCTTTAACAACAGCATCACTTCAATGTACATATTTAATCAGTGGTTTGGTCACCAGCAACAACACGTTGCTCTGTTTTGTTCCAGTTAGTTATACACCGTAATAACCTTTTAAAAAATCAGCTAAATACGGACAACTAATTTCATACAAACCCATTCATGAATACGTTGCTCTGCTACAACTCTAACTGCCAACACAATTAACATGATTCAACATGAAATATGACTCATATTTCTTTTCTCAGAAATTTAACAATATTAACTACGTTGAGATTTCTTTTTAAAGAGATGAATCTGACTGGTCATTTTGCCGCTGAACACACAAGAGTTTTCACAAGAAGTTTGATTAGTCACTTTATTAGTTAATAGACAACCTTCCTCTGGGCAGGGCTTGTACACACACACACACACACACACACACACACACACACACACACACACACACACAGACACACACACATACACACACAAACAGACACACACACATACACACACACACACACACAGACACACACACACACACACACACACACACACACACACACACACACACACACACAAACACACACAAACAGACACACACACACACACACACACACACACACACACACACACACACACACCATGTTATCTCCGGTCAGTAACTGGTAATTTTGCTGCTGTACACACATGTTCCCACCCTCAGAAGTGTCTTGTTCTGTGTGTGTGTGTGTGTCTGTATGTGTGTTTGTGTGTGTGTGTGTGTGTGTGTGTGTGTGTGTGTGTGTGTGTGTGTGTGTGTGTGTGTAATACTTGTAGGATGTAATATTATACTGAGGAAACAGAGAGCAGACAGTGTTTCTACACACACTACTTCCCATCCTGGTCCTGAGAGGACAGCAGTTGACTCATGTTTGAGACTAAAGTACATGGTGTTGAACTGTAAAATGGATTTAGCAGCATGTGTGTGAATAACTTCAAACTTTAGGGTGTTTGTTGCAGATGTTTCCATGAACTTCACTCCATTTTAGTTTGAATAAGTTGTCTTTGTGTGTTTGTTACAGCAGCTCATGATACAGCACGTTTCAGAGGAAGTGGAACCTGAGTTTTCAGCTGGTTATTATATTATAATGCAGAGAGCCTGCAGCTGCAGAGAGAGTTGTTGAGACAGCTTATAGGTGCTATTACTATCCCTTTTTATTAATATTAGTTTCAATTCTTATTTGTACAAAAGTTCAAATACAAAGGTACACACAGATGCATAATGTGAGTGTGTGAGTGTGTTTTAGTTGTAAATATCTTGTCTTACCTTTTTATTACTCACATCTGTCCTGTAGCTCTCTCACTGTGTGGTAATGTTGACCCTCCAGGAAGCCCAGAGTTTCAGCCAACTGTCCATATGCACCCTGGATGTTTGATGCGTGATCTGCAGCTTCAGCTGTGGAAGCAGACGGAGAAGCAGCTCCAGCAGCAGTAGCTCCTCCGAGGCCAGGGGAGGAACGGAGGGAGCCTTCTCATCACGTTTCACCGTTATCAACCAACTTCTTAGCTTTCCTTTTGGCTGTGACCCAAAATGCCTCTGGTTCCACAATGCTGTGACCCAGAATGCCGTTGGCTCACCTGCACAGGTAACGCCATGTTTCTACTGCTGCTGTCGATCGCCGGAAAATTAAATTTACAAAAAATATTAAAAAAAAATGTCAGCTGATACTTGAGTCTATCTCTAATCTCAAACTGTGGTAATGATGCAGTAAACATGTTCAGATGAAAAGAAACATTGTTAGCTTATTGAGCTTATTGAGCAGTATTTCTGACTCCAACAGCACTTCATGGATAGATCCCACTGAAGGAAACGAGGGTTTCTGTGTGTAGTTGGATAGCATTGGGCCTTTAAAGGGATTCATCAGGATCCAGACTTCTGCCTGTATGTGTTTATCTGAGCTGATCCTGGGTCAGACCCAGACAGTCTCTACAGCTGGAGCTTAAATACAGAAACTGGACCTGCACACATTTTGGGCTGTAAATGTCTGAATTTACTGTTTCAGGATGAAGAGGCTGGAGTAGAAGAACTCAGCTGGCTAGTGGTCATGATCCTACGTTCATCCCACAAGCTTTATCAAAGATTTATTGTTAGTAAAGTTAACTCATCACACGCTGCACCAGCGGTATGAAAGTGTAGTAAACGTTTATTGCAGCGGATGAAAAGTTATATTTGTACGATTTTTTAATAAGTACATCAACGCTGTGGAACAGTCACAGTTTGGTTAGATTTAGGCACCAAAACTACTTATTTAAGTTTATAACTCTCCTGTTGTGTCTTGATGTTAGAAAGTGAGACTGAACCGTCCAACGTCCAGAGAATCTCATGAGGACATCATACAGAGTTGATATGTTACAACAGCTCAACATTCTCTGTTTCTTTATACTGCTATGATGTTGAATTTGATTATCTGATTTCAATAAGTTAACGTTGAAACAAACAGATTAAAGAAACGCTCACAGATGTTATTGTAATGATATTTGTTTATTAATTGATTAAAATGACAGAAACAAGAGAGAATCAGAAACATTAACCAGATAAGATTCCTGTCTACAATTATTACTTATTGTTATTTGGATGCAGATGAAATCAAATCAAATCTATGAAGAGCTATGAAGACTTGTTTAAGACAACAACAACCTGTGTGACTATCACAGAGCTGCTGTTTCTGTCTTACATGGGGAACAGCAGATGACCACTGAAGGTGGTGTGGTGATTTACGTTGTAGCTTTGGCCACTTTACACACAAACACAACGTCTCCCACCTCTAGTAACAGCGTGACACCATTAGAAGAACTCCCAAAATGTTGATTCTGTTGCTCCCATGCCATGAAAACATTCTCTGAGTTCTTGACCAACCAACCAGCTGAAGCGTGGGCGCCGTTGTCGCCATGTGCACCGACCCACCACTCAAAGTGGTACGCTCCTCTCACCGGGGCAGTGAACACACCTGTTGGATGTTTGTTTTTGTCATTAAACAAGAACCAGGCTGTAATGTAACCCTACAGGACTAATGTTCAGCAGCAGTTAGAGTCACTAAAAGTTCTGTTGTTGCTGCTGACAGACTCAGATTATTATTCTAAGTGTCTGACTACATTATGGGATGGATCCCTACAGAGATAGACCTTTTAGTTAAAGAGTAAGATCCTTTTAGTTTAACATGAAACAGCCCCGAAATCACCATCACCAAACTACACCAGACTCCATGTAAATAATCAGGACTTTTAGCGTGTATAGAGCCAGCATATCTCCACCAGGCTCCATGTAAATAATCAGGACTTTTAGCGTGTATAGAGCCATATGGGCTCCTGTATTGGGAGGGGGGAGGGGGGGGGCGATAACGAAAGGCTTGTATCATGTGGTTGTGCTGACAGTGTTGCTGTAATTACGTAGAATTCCTCATGGGGGCAACAGAAACTACGCACTATAGCTTTAACCATGAGATCCATTAGCTTGCCCATCAGCATTTGCTTTCGGACACCGCTAAAATAAAATAAAAATGCAAAATTTCACAGTGGTTGTTCAAGATTTTCATATATACTGGTTGGTCATTGTCAGCAGTGCGCCCAGTGAGCATTGAAGTCATCAGCATTAGAGTATGTTAGTGTAATTCAAATAATTCTTAATCATATACTCTCAAAAAGCATAGAGCATAGTGTAATCATGTTTATTTGAAGCTGTAATTTAGTTGGAGTATGTCACAGACACACAGAGAGGACACTGGTGTAGAAAGTGAGGCTCATAGAGGAAGTGACAGTGGGACTGTCTTACAGGAGGAAGTTGAATCATCAACCTTGGGTAATTCTACATCTGATGTTATGGTCTTGATTGTTGCAGGGTCAGGTAAAGGATAAGGCTACACAACCTCTCCTAGTATATACCTTGTTAATGCCAGGGTTAGGGTTTTCATTGTTGTCAAGAGTAAAAAAACAATAACTTTATATAACCATCAATTCATTATTGATGGTTATTATGAAGTGTTAACAATTGATTTAATATAATTTAACATCTCTTTTTGTTAAGTTAACAGAATCATTTCCTCTTCAATGCGTTGAATTTAAACTATAATTTCTCTTCATTATGAAAGATATATTGCTGTCCTATTCCTACCCTACTCCCCAAAAGTACAAAATAAGGGACTGTTTGTTATTTAATTAAGGGGCCACCAGAGGAGTTTTGTGGCCTCTAACCTAAAAAGACGTGACCCTCCCCTCGTCAGTAATAATTTTCCTATGACCCTCCAAAATGATTTTGAAAAAAGGAATGACCCTCCCCTCGCGTGCAAGTTTGCACTTAGCAAAGAAGTACAGATAGCATTTGATTTTTACAGCCATGATGTACAGGAGTTAACCTCTGCATTCTCATCTTACACATCACTCTCCTCTGTTATGGGGTGGGGGCCATTTCAGTAGATTAACTCACTAACATTGTTATGGGGTGGGGGCCATTTCAGTAGATTAACTCACTATCCATGTAAATAATCAGGACTTTTAGCGTGTATAGAGCCAGCATATTTCCACCAGACTCCATGTAAATAATAGGGGGTGTCTTTTTTCTGTGTTGAGTTCATGAAATGAAGAGAAGAATAACTAAATACATTTGAATATAAGAAATGATGCTGGTTAAATTAACTTTGATGTTTTGTTGTTTTCATCATTTCAGTTAGCCAAGCTATACTTGGCTAACTGAGAGTCTCTGTACTAGAGTCTCAGTACAGTGGGGGCGGAGCTAGAGTCTCAGTACAGTGGGGGGGGGAGCTTCATCATGGGGCCCTCTGCTACCAATTCATTTTAAAATTGTAACCGTTAAATAAAAACAGTAAATTATCTGATGAATGCATATGTTATGATGTCACTTGTTGAGCCAAGTAATCCTATATGTCAAATAAATCACAAAGAAAAGACACATTTTGACAAGTTTGTATTGACGAACAAAGAAAACAGTTTACCAGTCAAGTGAAAATGTTTCAGCACCACGGACAGAGACAGCTGATGGACAGAGACAGCTGGTGGACAGAGACAGCTGATGGATGGAGACAGCTGATGGACAGAGACAGCTGATGGACAGAGACAGCTGATGGACAGAGACAGATGATGGACAGAGACAGATGATGGACAGAGACAGCTGATGGATGGAGACAGCTGATGGACAGAGACAGCTGATGGACAGAGACAGCTGATGGACAGAGACAGATGATGGACAGAGACAGATGATGGATGGAGACAGCTGATGGACAGAGACAGATGATGGACAGAGACAGCTGATGGATGGAGACAGCTGATGGACGGAGACAGCTGATGGACGGAGACAGCTGATGGACGGTGACAGCTGATGGACGGAGACAGCTGATGGACGGAGACAGCTGATGGACAGAGACAGCTGATGGACGGAGACGGAGACAGCTGATGGACAGAGACAGCTGATGGACAGAGACAGCTGATGGACGGAGACAGCTGATGGACGGAGACAGCTGATGGATGGAGACAGCTGATGGACGGAGACAGCTGATGGACGGAGACAGCTGATGGACGGAGACAGCTGATGGACAGAGACAGCTGATGGACAGAGACAGCTGATGGACGGTGACAGCTGATGGACAGAGACAGCTGATGGACAGAGACAGCTGATGGACAGAGACAGCTGATGGACGGAGACGGAGACAGCTGATGGACAGAGACATTTTTTCTCACCATTTTGTTGTCTGCTTAACGATCCTCCAGAACAAATACATCTAACAAAACTATATACATATCATGATCCTTTATTAAGGTAAATCTGCCAACCACTTTGTCCTTGTTGATATGTCTGTCCCGCTCCTCACTCAGTCAGGTGAGATATGACAGCCTGGCCTCATCCATGCACTGTCTGTCTGTCTTAATGAGCCGCAGACGGCTGAAACTGATGGGAAGGCTTTTCTAAATCCTGTGGAGAATGGTCAGGTGTGGGTAGGCTCTATCCATGTCGTTGGTACGAGGAATGGCAGGACGGCGTCGGTGGAGAGATCCATGTTTAACTCAGAATACAACGCACAAAAAGAGAGAAACTCCTCCACTGCGTCTTCTGGCTTGGGCATGTCTTCTGAGTAGAAACGGGCCAGCTCAAGCATTTTCTCCTCAGCATCAGGGTGCTCAAACCGCTTTGGGCAGAGTACTGCCAACAATTTTTTTGAAGTCTGAAAATCGACTTTCAAACTGCCCCACAAAAACATCGAGGCTGTCCTCGATCTGGTCGTCCTTTGCGTCCTTGTCAAAATGCCTTTTTCTCTTGCGAATCCTCTGCTCCGTAAACTGGGTGGCTGCGTGGCTTTCTCTGGCCAGATTTCTTGCTGTGTTCTCCGTGCTGTCAAAGGCCTCCTCTGTGCCTAACTCTTGATCTGAGCCACAGTACTGTCAATAAGATCCACAGCAGTGTTGACTCTTTCTGAAGGTAATTCGACAGGATGTATGTCCTCTTCAACAAATCGTTCCATAACACCAACATGAACATGAATTCAAATGTGCTGAGTTCTGCCAGCAGGCCGTCAGCTTCAGAGGCCGTCTTGGTGTTCTGTTGTGGTGGTGTTGGATACGGTTCAGGACTGTGAGGATTGCTGGGAGGCTCTGTATCACCACTTCTGTGGCCTGCTTCCTGGAGGCCCACCTTGTGTCAGAAAGGCTTTTCAGTATAACAACGGTTCTTTCCAGTTGCATGATTTCCTGTTCCTCCTCCAGTATTTTAAATCTCGGAAGGCTTGAAGTTAAAAAACAGTACAAGGTCTCAAGTGTACCGAAAAAACCGTTAGCGCTACACAAACAACACGCAGCATCCATAAGAATCAGAAGTTGTGTGTGCAGCAGTGGACATTAAATGCCTTGTCTGAGCAGTTTAGCTTGACCCTGGCTTGCAGCCCCGTTAACTGCCCTGACATCGTTCTGGCACCGTCATATGCTCGTCCCCTCAGATCATTTACATTAAGACCAAGGTCCTTTGTCAGCGAATTATGCAGAAGATCATAAAAGGACGCCGCACTGCCATCAGGTAACTCCTCAAATTTAATAAAGTGCTCAATGCTGCTGCCTGTTTTGGTGACATATCTGAGTGAAAGAGAAAACTGATCCATTCTTGTTATATCTATGGTGGAATCTGTAATAACTGAGAAAAACTTTGCTGACTTTATCTCAATTATTGTGCTCAGTGTCTCTTTGGAAAGAGCTGCAATGAGCTGGTTTTGGGACTGGTGACTGAGGTATGTCACTCTGCTGACGGGGTTATTCATGTGCTGCTCGAGGATGGAGTCGTAGCGAGCCAGCAACTTCAGGAGCTCTGAGAAATTCCCCTCGTTAGAGTCAGGGGCTCCCAGCCCAGCATGTTCTCTGTGGCCACGAAAAGCCAGCCCCTGTCTGGTTAAAAAGAGCCTGGTGTCCACCAACCTGTGTAGGATCCTTCTGTTCTTCTCCACCTGCTCTCTCTCTGCTATCAGAAGCTCCGCAATGACAGTGCTGTCCTGACTCAGGATATATATATATATATATATATATATATATATATATATATATAAAGGAATATAGTAACAGGTGTTGAGATAACATGAACAAAAGTACAAGTAGTAATGATCAGTCCTAGCATTAGCAAGCTAGGCCAACTAGCTTCCACTTACAGAGCGGAATACAAAAATAACAGTAAAATGGTTAATTTAGCAATTGATCACAGCAGCCGTCCAGTTTAAGTCAATGTGGGATCTTAGAAAATATTACTATCATCTGTGTTCTTATGAAACTGTGAAGAAGGAAGGTTATAACATGTCCTCTGAGGATTATGTTCTATCATTGTAAGGTTCTTTGCACTAAGCAATCATGCGTTGATATGAGCTTAGTCTTTAAATATAAGGAAGCAGAATACAAAGTTGCAATAAAAAACAAAGTTGCAATAAAAAACAACATGAACATCATTAATAAATTAGAAATCATGATGACTGAAACACCTTAATGGATGCATTAATTAATGTATTGTTCCTGCATTAAGTCATGCATGAGATCAATTTTATTAATCGTTGTACATTAGTGATAGTTCATGAAGTACTACATCAGGGGTCACCAACCTTTTAGAAACTGAGAGCTACTTCCTGGGTACTGAGTCATACGAAGGGCTACCAGTTTGATACACTCTTCTGAAATAACTAATTTGCTCAGTTTGCCTTTAGTTATATATGATTATTAATGATTAATGATACTCATCTATGTGAAGACACTGATCACGTTAATGATTTCTCACAATAATTATCAACAATGACTTAACAAGGTGGGAAACAGATAATATCAATATTCAATTTTCATTTTTAGAACAGGCCTGAGGGCTACTCATGTGGTCCTTGGGGGCTACCTGGTGCCCACGGGCACCGTGTTGGTGACCCCTGTACTACATGAATGAATTCATGCTTTTTCATGCATGAAGTCAGTGTTACGAGGAATTCTTCTGGTGCTCCCAATTAGCCAATCCAGGCCTGACTGTGCATAAAAATAGAAGAATAAAGTCAGAATTCTGAGAATAAAGTTAGAATTATGACTTTTTTTCTCAGAGTTCTTCATACTCAGAACTCAAATACATTTTTTCATGTGTGGCCCTAATCCTCTTCTGTAGGATATTCTGTAGGACAGCCTTGGAAAATAGTTGCAAAATGTAATCATCCACATTAAAACTGGACAGTTTAGGTAAAAGAACATTCGCTGTCGCAGTTATTTGACCTTCACAGTGGCACATAGGCCTACATCAAACTTCAGCTGGTCATCAATCTCTATCGCTATGTCTCTGTAATCGTAACTCTTTCAATGGGTTCATTTTTAGTCTTACTAAGTTACATAAAAATTACAAGATAATGACCTCTTCTAAAGAGTATATGTTTTTTTTCATCCTCTGTGTCCTCCTTGATTTGACGAGATAAACGCTACTAGCGACTGCGTAAAGGAAGGGTTGGGGTAGTGCAAGATCACCTAAGGCTTGTGTCATGTGGACTCGCCGACAGTGTTGCTGTCATTACTTAGAATTCCTCATGGGGGCGACAGAAACTACGCACTATAGCTGTAAGCGTGTCACTCATTGGTATAAGGTGTATACAGTATGGGAGACGAAACATAGCCCTATGGGCTCCTGAATTGGGGCGCGATAACGGAAGGCTTGTATCATGTGGTTGTGCTGACAGTTTTGCTGTAATTACGTAGAATTCCTCATGGGGGCAACAGAAACTACGCACTATAGTAGAAAGTGAGGCTCATAGAGGAAGTGACCGTGGGACTGTCTTACAGGAGGAAGTTGAATCATCAACCTTGGGTAATTCTACATCTGATGTTATGGTCTTGATTGTTGCAGGGTCAGGTAAAGGATAAGGCTACACAACCTCTCCTAGTATATACCTTGTTAATGCCAGGGTTAGGGTTTTCATTGTTGTCAAGAGTAAAAAAACAATAACTTTATATAACCATCAATTCATTATTGATGGTTATTATGAAGTGTTAACAATTGATTTAATATAATTTAACATCTCTTTTTGTTAAGTTAACAGAATCATTTCCTCTTCAATGTGTTGAATTTAAACTATAATTTCTCTTCATTATGAAAGATATATTGCTGTCCTATTCCTACCCTACTCCCCAAAAGTACAAAATAAGGGACTGTTTGTTATTTAATTAAGGGGCCACCAGAGGAGTTTTGTGGTCTCTAACCTAAAAAGACGTGACCCTCCCCTCGTCAGTAATAATTTTCCTATGACCCTCCAAAATGATTTGAAAAAAAGGAATGACCCTCCCCTCGCGTGCAAGTTTGCACTTAGCAAAGAAGTACAGATAGCATTTGATTTTTACAGCCATGATGTACAGGAGTTAACCTCTGCATTCTCATCTTACACATCACTCTCCTCTGTTATGGTGGGGGGGCCATTTCAGTAGATTTACTCACTAACATTGTTGTGGAAACACAGTAAGCATGGAAACTAAATGCACTTCCTGCATTACTGCATTACTTCAAATACTAAGTTCCTCCTCTAGTAAACTAGTATTCATATGAAATAAAACAATAAAACATTGAGACCATTCAGCAAAGGACACTGGGTAATAATTCAACACTGGTTGCTATGGACTCATCACTAGGCCCTGTCATTATATATTTTAGCACATAGGTAAAGCTGCCGAAGCTGAACATTATATTCCCAAACACATGTTTATTTTTAAATTTTTTAAGTTACATTGTAACAATTTAACAATTCGCCCTTATGAAATCCAGGTGCAGCACGGCTGTTTTAGAACGCAATAGACAGACGCTTAAATTCAACTAAAATGTAACAGTGAACAATCAGTGTTGGACCTCCAGTCTGTTGAGATGATCTCCAAACGCAGAAACCAAGCGCAGTCACACCATAAAACGTTAAGACACGGTGAGAAAAAAGATCTGCATTTTGCCGTAATCCAACGACACGAAAGTAATCCACAGGATCAGTAGATCCACAAAAAGGTAAATGATACGGTGTATCCAGCAAGGCCGATACGAGCGTCACATACGAGGCCTCTCCACTTCACCGTTTAAACAAAGTGGAATAAACGTATAAAAGTCCAAATCTACACAAAATCCGCAATCAATTAGTAAGCTGACATCACATGTATATACATGGCATTTAGGCAACCTTTATTGCAAGGTTGGCACGGCAACATGTCCAGACTAGTGCAACAGTAACTTTTTTTGCATCCTGCTGCTCCCATCGTCAGCCAGGTAATATTTTTTTACTAAAGCAGTATATGAAATCTGATGTATTACCTACCACCATTTAGTTGTTTTGTGTTATTTAAGATATTTATAAAATATCTGGTCATGCCAGATGTAATTATTCCACTAATTTTTTAAACAATACAATTACCTGTTTGAGCCACCAGGGGGGCAGTGCTCCTCCTGCCCCCCCACCAGCAAACTCCTTGTATGGGGTCAGACCATCTGCTAGGGGGCCGAGACTGAGAGCTACATGGATAAATATGCACCAAACAAGCCACTTTGAAATGTTGCTCTTTTCATGAATAAAAAAGTTGGATGACCCCCCCACCCAGACTAAAAAATGTTGGATGACCCTCCCCTCAGCAAAATATAAAAAGACATGACCCTCCCCTATTTTCCTCCGGTGGTCCATTCCATAAATACCGAACGGTCCCTAAGGGTTAATGCAGCATAAAAGTTTAACAATAGGCTCCATTTCTTTGTGTACATGTTCCCATAATGATTGAAGCCCTGGGCATAACCAAATAAGAGTTGCTTGAGTTTCTTTCTGTTTCTAGTGTTGTATCTGATGATATATAACTTTGACTTATGTTTAATTATGTCTAATAATATATTCATTTTAAACGTATTCCATATTGTACTATGTTATTGAGGTTATGGTGAGAGAGTTGGGGCCCTGTGTATAAGAGAGGATGCAGATGCTGAGTCTGGAACAATGACAGGAAAGGGGTCCATACATCCTGGTGAATGTGTATTCTGTCATTTTATGGAGAATAACCAGTTTAGGCACAGTCAACTAATGACCTTGGAGAGGCCTACAGGAAACCTATGTTCAGCAGTCTATGAGAACATGTTTGTTATAAGATTATGCTATGAGGTTGATTACATTAGCAGAGGGGCCCCAGGAACACACATACACCCTCCCACTTTAGGTCATACAATGCATAGAATATATACCCTGTGTTAACAGCAGAACGGCAGAACGACTTTTGGAAGAATTTGGGTTGGTCGTTCTCCAAGCTCTCTGCAGGAGTTTGTAAAATTGATGCTGAATCTTTGTTTGTAATAAACCTTTTTATAATCAAGATCAGTGTCGGCGGATTCCTCTTCATACAGCATCACAGCATTACTATTTAAGACACCACACTAGCTCTCTTACTCCCTCTAGCTCCTCTCTCATCTTTCTACTTCTCCCTCCCACTTTACCTCACTCCCTCCTTCCGTTTAGTCACCTATTCTCTTTTATATATCCTACTCATTTCATGCCTCAGTGGCTCCTCACAAACAGAGTATTGGCGTGTACAGAGGACTGCATTGTAACAACAGCTCTCCTCATGGACACACAGCATTAGTCAGAGTAACAGGGCCGGTGTCGGTGCAACAGGAGGAAAACAGAAACTGATTAACTTCCAGATAAATTCTGGGCAAAGTTCTGCTGCTTTCATGCTGGACCGAAAAGATGGTATAGACACCAGGAGTGGTGGAATGTAACTAAGTACATTTACTCCAGTACTGTACCTGCTGTCACTTACTTAAACTTTACTTGAGTGTTTTCTTTTCATGCAACTTTCTACTTCTACTCAGACAAGGTTGGGGGGGGGGGCTGCTCTGTTAGGGGACGTTGGTTTAATAGTTTAACATGTTAAGAATTCACTTTTTAACATTACTGTCACCTAAGAGTTTTATTATCAATCATTTTACCTTTATGTGTGTGTGTGTGTGTGTGTGTGTGTGTGTGTGTGTGTGTGTGTGTGTGTGCATTTACATCTGTAAAACAGAGAAAGTTCTGGCGTTTCATTACTCGGACTTTGCCCCGTAATTAAAAACAAAAATGTTGTGTAGCTAAAAGTTAAAATACAGAACATTTTCTATCATGCCTTTATTAAATTCTCTGTTTGTAAAAAGTTACTATGGATAATTTCTGTTAAAAATAAACAGACTTACAACTGTTACTTCACAGATATTTCTTGGAGTGAACGGTGTTTACTGTTGTTATGTTGTGAGTATGAATGTTAAGTTACGTTTGTAAGTTTGTTTTTATGTTCTGTTAATGTTCTGTAAGAAAAAAACATCCAAAGAAATGTCAAACTTATTAAAACAAAACGTCAAATGTAAAAAAACATTTTTTTTAAATGTCAAAAGCGTAGAAAAAAACAACTGTTAATACACTGATATTTCTTATAGTGTGTCAACTCTTCTACGTCTTGAAATACTACTGTTTTGTGTTTAAATTGTAAGATTTTGTCTCTACAAAGTATTGTTTCTAAAGAGTAGAACTTACTGTCTCTAAATATTACAAACGTTGGTCCCGAAATATGACTTGTGTTATGTCTCTAAAAAGTACGACTTTTGTCAGTAAATAGAACAGCTTTTGTTCTCGAAATACTACAAATCTTGGCCTCAATACATCTTGAAATACTATGAAGTATTGTGTCTAAATACTACAACTTTTGACCTTAATACATCTTGAAATACTATAAGGTTCTGTCTATTATTACTAGTACTTTTGGTCCCTAAATATGTCTTGAAATACTAAGGTTTTGTACAGGGCTTAATCTGAGCCGGAACACGCTGGAACATGTTCCGGCACCTCCGACGTTGGATCCAGAACCTTTTTTATTGGATCCGGCTCCTCCTGTGTCACCATGAAAAATTAGACGCCTAAATGAAAAAAATAAACTACTGTTTGTGGAGAGGAGACGGAGGGGGGAGAGGGACGGAGGGGGGAGAGGAGACAGAGGGGGGAGAAGAGACAGAGGGGGGAGAGGGACGGAGGGGGGAGAGGAGACAGAGGGGGGAGAAGAGACAGAGGGGGGAGAGGGACGGAGGGAGGGAGAGGAGACGGAGGGGGAGAGGGACGAAGGGAGAGGAGACAGAGGGGGGAGAGGGACGGAGGGAGGGGAGACAGAGGGGGGAGAGGGACGGAGGGAGGGGAGACAGAGGGTTGAGAGGGACGGAGGGAGGGAGGGGAGGCAGAGGGGGGAGAGGGACGGAGGGAGGGGAGACAGAGGGGGGAGAGGGACGGAGGGAGGGAGGGGAGGCAGAGGGGGGAAAGGGACGGAGGGAGGGGAGACAGAGGGGGGAGAGGGACGGAGGGAGGGGAGACAGAGGGGGGAGAGGGACGGAGGGAGGGGAGACAGAGGGGGGAGAGGGACGGAGGGAGGGGAGACAGAGGGGGGAGAGGGACGGAGGGAGGGGAGACAGAGGGGGGAGAGGGACGGAGGGAGGGGAGACAGAGGGGGGAGAGGGACGGAGGGAGGGATCGTTACTTCAACAGCGCGGCGCTGCACTCCAAGTGACACAAGCTCTTGTGCTGGTTGAGGATAAAAATGTCAAAAAGACGACAAAGTTTGCTGAACTTTTTCAATCCGCTGGCCAGTCGGATCCCAAACAAGCAAAAATTGTTTCTGCCGATCAATAATGTGGAGACCACGGTGGGTTTTATGTTTTAATTGTCCGATGGATAATTGCTGCTTTTGAAAACGATCGTTGCAGTTTATTTTTAATTTTTTTTACATTTCGCACCGATGCAGTACACGTTCTGAAATAAAAATAAACATTGCCCAGATGTCCACACAGCGTTGTTTAGGCTTTTTTATTCAGAGTCAGAGAAGCTACGTAGGCAGGTGTAATTTTTGTTTTGGTTCCGTTACCTCCACCCCCCCTCTCCCTCCGGGACCTCCCACTTTACAAATCAAGCACTGGTTTTGTGTCTAAAAAGTAAGACTTTTGGTCTAGAAATACTACTTTTTGTCAGAGCAGGCCCAAAGCCATTTTAAAGGACAACATCTCCTCCTTGTGGTTAATAAAAAGTACTGCATGGAATTAGATCCATTGTTACATTTCACTAAACCTTAAGAGATCATTAATTTACTTTCAGATTAAATAACTTAATTCATTATTGCATGAAGCTTTAATTAATTAAATATTTTTGACAATTCTAAGCAAATAAGTGTATCTTTATACACCTATAATCATTTTAGTAACTTTTAATGGTTTTCCATTTTTAAATAACTTCAGATCTGAAGATTGTTCAGACTAAACACATTAACTCCATTCATTGATTACTAGCAGTAGATTAGAATATTCTGCCTCATGTTATTTCATTACAAAACCTTTTCATGGTTCTTTTCATTTAAAACATATACTTTAGTATTTAGAAAAACTAACCCATGACAAAAAACAGCTAAAACTCACTGAATATAACAAGAACTCACAGTGGAGTAACCAAGATAAGTTAATATACAAACGACGGATGTTAAAGTAATAAAGAATGAGAACTATTAACCAGGCCGACGCTGGCATGGTGCCGGCTGGATGCAGAGATTGCACCGCCCATAGAGCTGCAATTTAGTAGAGAAAAACATCCAGAATAGATAGACACACAGCAGGTCCTGCTCTAACAGACACAAACACATGGGGAAATAAAGTTTGACAAATACAGAAGTTACCTTTTAAAATGTATAAATATGCATCACTGTCTGCTGTACAGGGAAATAAGTGTAACATTATAATAAACTGGTTCCCATCTTTGTTCTTCATACTGACGCTTCACCCTACTTCATGCAAAGTACGACTGTGTTCACACATCCTTTTGTTGTTGCTGTAGACTTCTACATAAAGCTCACACAGGTTAACAGACGGCCCAGTTCATCAGTAAGTTCTGCCAGTGTGAGAATGAAGATCTCTGGGAGTTTTACGCTGTTGAAAAAAGTGTTGGAAAAAAACTGTCAAAAACCTACAAAAAACAACTGTTAAAACCAGAGATTTCTTATAGTGTGTCAACACTTTTTAGTCTTGAAATACTACTGTTTTGTGTTTAAATAGTAAGATTTTGTCTCTACAAAGTATTGTTTCTAAATAGTACAACTTACTGTCTCTAAATACTACAAACGGTCCCGAAATATGGCTTGAAATACTGTGTTTTGTCTTTAAATAAAGTATGACTTTTGTCTCTTAAAAGTACAACTTTTCTCTGGAAACATGTTTAAAAATCTGCCTTGAAGTACTACAAAGTTATGTCTCTAAAAAGTATGACTTTTGTCTGTAAATAAAACAGCTTTTGTTCTCGAAATACTACAAATCTTGGCCTCAATACATCTTGAAAT
>NC_050185.1:35675700-35698200 GCF_008315115.2 Sander lucioperca
GAAAATCGAATGACCAAAACATACACTACCATATTTGCTTTAACTCAGGCTGCAGGGGACATTCTACAACACTTAACATGATAAAAAAACACTTAACCATCACCATATTTCTCATGGCCCTATCTTGTCATGAACACTTAGCCTGTCAAAAAAACTAAACTGAAATTCAACGATTATAGAAGTTCTCTCACGTTAACGTTTTCTTCTTCATTGGCGCCTATGGCGAGGAAGAAGCTTAACGTGGTTTAATGTACCTAAACAATGATAAACCAAATTTCTATCTCATATTGCTCCTCATAACCACTGAAAACTGTCAAAAAATCTAACCTAAAGTCCAATTATTATGGACGTTATCTGACTGATAACTGACTGATATCTGATTGATCATTGTTTAGGTAGATTAAACCATGTTAAGCTTTTTCACGTTAAGCGTTTTAGAATGTCCCGGCTGAGGTTGAGAGAAACTGTAGCCTATAACTTCCTGAGCCACTGATCATCCATTTTTTGCCCCCCTTTACATAAATATACATAAATATGGCTATGAAATAGATAATGAAATACATAAATGAGGCAATACATATGAACATACGCATTAGTCATTATAGTTCAATAGCCTAAATACATCCCAGATAGCAGACATATTTGGGCCAAATTTGTGCCACTTTTGGCACTTAAGGCTCAGTTACGGCAATGGCAAATGTTGAGTGGGCCAGACGTGGCCCACTTGTAATCAGCCGCGCCTGACTTGGGTTAGGGCAACTGTCATGTGGGCCAGATGTGGCCCAAATGTAAGGAGCCGGCCCCGACCTGGGTTATGGTGAGTGTCGTGTGGGCCAGATGTGGCCCAAATGAAATGAGCCAAGCATGACTTAGGTTATGGTGAGTGTTGTGTGGGCCAGACCTGGCCCAAATGTAAGGAGCCGGCCCCGACCTGGGTTACGGTGAGTGTCGTGTGGGCCAGACTTGGCCCAAATGTAAGGAGCCAGGCCCTACATGAGTTACGGTTAGTGTGGTGTGGGCCAGACCTGGTCCAAATTAATGAGCCAAGCCTGACTTAGGTTACGGTGAGTGTCGTGGGGGCCAGACCTGGCCCAAATGTAAGGAGCCGGCCCCGACCTGGGTTACGGTGAGTGTCGTGTGGGCCAGATGTGGCCCAAATGAAATGAGCCAAGCATGACTTAGGTTATGGTGAGTGTCGTGTGGGCCAGACCTGGCCCAAATGTAAGGAGCCGGCACCGACCTGGGTTACGGTGAGTGTCGTGTGGGCCAGACCTGGCCCAAATGTAAGGAGCCAGGCCCTACATTAGTTACGGTGAGTGTGGTGTGGGCCAGACCTGGTCCAAATTAATGAGCCAAGCCTGACTTAGGTTATGGTGAGTGTCGTGGGGGCCAGACCTGGCCCAAATGTAAGGAGCCGGCCCCGACCTGGGTTACGGTGAGTGTCGTGTGGGCCAGATGTGGCCCAAATGAAATGAGCCAAGCCTGACTTAGGTTATGGTGAGTGTCGTGTGGGCCAGACCTGGCCCAAATGTAAGGAGCCGGCCCGACCTGGGTTATGGTGAGTGTCGTGTGGGCCAGACCTGGCCCAAATGTAAGAAGCCGGGCCCAACCTAGGTTGCGCCGACTGTCAGGTGGGCCGGATGTGAGTGGCAAATGTAGTTTGGGCACATGTGCTCCCAATGTAAAGAGCCAGGGTTACAACAAGGGCTGTGTGAGCCAGACCACATTTTATGGATGAAGTATGCTGGCCTGTCTTGTAGAGCAGATAGCCTTAATATGATACACTGGGCAAGAGTTATGTGGAAGTATATAGTGATGTTATGAGGCAAATAAATCTAGACTTTTTATTTGATATTTGATTATTTTGAATGTCACTCCCCCATGACACCGCACTGCATTGCGTTATGTTATCCCTGATAGGTCATGTCTCAGCAATATTTGGTGACAACTCAATTACAGTGGTGTGCGCAAAAGTATCTCAGACCACAAAATGCATAAAATGCTGAAGATTGACTACAACAGCAGAATATTCGTATGCCACTGGATAGACACATTTTTAAATAATTGACTTTTACTGTAATACATTTTTTTTTTTTCAGCATTTTGAGTTTAAAAAATATATTCCTCTCCCATTTTAAATGCAATGATGTTTACACCAATATCACATTTATGACGTGGATAACATAACAAAATAAAATACCAACTAAATATTATAAATAATATTATGAAAATGTCTCTCTCCCTGTAATGGCACTGTTGTGACTCAACAATAATCCTTATTCTGAATAAATCTGAAGAGTTCTGACATCACTTCCTGTACTGTACATTTAACTGCACATACACATACACTTGGTAAATATGCTGTCCCTTTAAAATGTTGGAAAATTTCTCATTTATCTCATAATGTCATGCAAGGCTATTAGCTAGCATTTCTGAAGTGGATAAAACTGGTATGACTTATTTTATAAGAAGGGAAATGTAAAAAACAAAAACAAAAATGTGTAAACTGATTTCATTTATTATTATTCTAAATGCTGCCCACCACAATCACACAGTCATATCTGTTGGCTATTGAACATCTCCACTAAGGCATGTGTGGGCTAAGTGCCTTTCTCAAGGGCACTTCAGCAGTGGTAATGAAAAAGAAGGGCGTGCTGCTCTTTCACTTGACTGCCCACATTTATCCTGTCACTCCAGGGATCAAACCAGCAACCTGTTGGTCAAGCAAAATAAAAATGACAGTAATCAACCCACATTGTTCCTCAATACAAGAAGAAATGAAGCAGGAAGGCATATATAGGACATTGAGGGAAAACCCTATGGGCTTCAAAACCTCCCTTCGATCTTGAGGACTTTATTCCAAAAATTCTTAAAATCTTCAACGAATTTGGCGTAATCTCTGGCTATAAAATGAACTGGAATAAATCTGATCTTCTTTTATTGAACAACAGGCATGTGACATCAGCCATTAGTGTTACAATACCAACCCAAAGCAAAATTACATATTTGGGCATCACCATACACGCATGCTACAGTGAGTTGTCCAGGACAACTATGAAACTATATTAAGTAGTGTTCAAAAAACAAAAAAAAAATTGATTAATTTACATAGTTTAGTGAGTTTAGCTACATGATTAGCTGTGGTCAAGGTAGCTTTCATTTTGTAAAATACATATATGTCCCTGGTGTTACCATCACTGGTGTAACACCAGTTTTGACTAAATGAACAAACAATATAAAATCCATTGATCTCATTTATGTGGATTCATAATGCAAGGGTTAACCAAAACTGTAACCTAAGTTTAAATGTAAAAAAATTACGTATGTCGACACGTTTAGCGGATCCGCTCTAGCATCTACCGGTTTAACTCCTCACTGCTTGGATCCCATGGATGTATGTATGAATGTTGGACTCGCTTGAATAAATACAAATCTGAGATTACAACATTACGACATCACATGCGTTTTGCGACATCACTGCGACATCTTCTGCACTTGGTGGATTTTCTCCCTTTCCCCTCGGGACAGCGAGCGAAGAAGCAGCAAGTAACTCTGCTGTGTGAGTATATCTGCAAATTAATTCAAAGTTCTTTTATTAAACAGTCATATGCGTATTACTATGAAGGTGTTGATTTGTTTTATTTTAAAACGCACAAGAAATTACCGCATCATGGTATTCAGTTGTTTTTTTTAAAATTTGAACTCAGCTACTGTTCTAGTTAGTATTTTAGTTGACATAACGTTACTGGTCTTCAAACAGACCCTCCCGTAAAGAGGGCGGTATAAATATTAAATATTTAAACCAAAACGTTTGTCGATATTAAGAATATATTTTTCATTTTTGCCGGTGTTACAGTTAAGTTCAGCAGCCGTGCTAATGGCGCTTTTTTCTTCTTTGCCGCGGCAAAGCCCCCCCCCATCCCCATTTTTTTCCTCTTTTCCTTTTAATGTGCAGTACTTATGCCATCCTTATGAAGGGCTGAAAGCTGGTTAACACGAGGACGTTATATTTATAAGGTCACCAGAAGTCGCGTAACTGAACATTTTCGACATTGACTGTTTTTTTTTAACAAAAGGTCCTCCGTTATTTTGACAGATTAAAAAACTATCCGCTGTAACCAGGGCTTAATTTGTATTGGGCAAGTGAGCATGAGGAGTAAGGTAATGTTATTAACAGCAGAGCTTCTAGCATCCACTGTCTTGATCCAGAATAGGTTGGCTGAGTATAATACTACTTGATGGGAGGCTTTTATTGTACTTACTGATCACATGTATCGCTGTAGACACAGCTGAGAAACCAAGACAGCAAAAATCACCATAAACCTGAGTGTTTTATTTTGAAATTGGTTTATTTTTAAAGTATCGAGCTGTAATGTGGATGCTGGATTGAATGGTTTTCGTAGCTGAATGTATGCAGAAGTTAGAGACGACCCAAAAACGTATGGAAGAAGAAAAATGAATCAAATAACAATATTGTGAATGCTGCTGAGTCAGCATTCACACAATTAACACTGCATGTTGAAAAGGATTAAGAACTTAATTTATCATGATGCTGACTGCTAGTATTAACCAATTTCTGTCTTTCTTCCTGTCCCCCCTCCCATCTCTGTGCCTCTCTTTACACAGATTAGAGATCTCAACTGGTGAATTCTTGACAACTGTACTGGAAAAACAGGTGACATGAACTATAATGAGCGTAGCAATTTAAGGAGGAGGGCTAGGAAAAAAGTGCATAATTTACTGCAAAAAGTAGGCACGGAAGAACATCAGGGCATAAATAAACCTATTAACAGTTACATTGATGAGGCTGAGCATATGGGGGAAGAATGTTATGAAGACATGAGAGAATGCCTTAACAGCCCAATTGAAGAGATGGTGCTCAGTAGGGAAGACTATCTTGATAGAGGTGACTGCAGTGGCTGTAATGGAACTAGCAGTGTGCAGAGTGACCATGAAAGTTTATTGGGCAGCTTAGCTGACTGGGCAGTTAGGTTTGGGGTGTCTTTGGTGGCTCTGTCAGCATTACTATCAATTCTCAGGATCCACTTTCCCTTCCTGCCAAAAGATGGAAGGTCACTGCTCAAAACAAAGACTGACTACAAATTGGAGATGCTTGCTGGTGGCTCATTTCACTATTTTGGTATAGTGAATACTGTCCGAAAAAAGTTCACCAGGTTATTATCTTTTCCAGAGGGCCATGTATTTCAGTTGCAGCTAAATTTTGATGGATTACCTCTCTTTAAAAGTTCCTCTGTTCAGTTTTGGCCCATCCTTGGCAAAATATCACAACTCTCCAAGAAGCCTTTTGCGATAGCATTGTTTTGTGGGACAGCAAAGCCAAAAACACTGTCTGAATACCTACAACATTTAGTTCAAGAGTTGAAAAGTGTGAGTACTGGATTTGTTTGTCAGGGCAAGACATTTATTATCAAAGTTGGCTCTGTGATCTGTGATGCTCCAGCAAGGGCATTTATCAAGGGTATCAAATCCCACACAGGGTATTATGGCTGTGATAAGTGCTTACAAAAAGGAATATACACAAATCACCGTATGACATTTCCAGAGGCTACTGCAACTTGTAGAACAGATGAATCTTTTCGATTAGAAACAGATGAAGATCACCACCGTATTCATTGTCCTCTGGTAGATACTGGCATTGATATGGTTGCTGGTTTTCCCCATGACTACATGCATCTAGTTTGCTTGGGAGTTATGAGGCGTCTTCTTGAACTGTGGGTTGGTACTGCTGGCTCTCTGCGTACCAGGATTTCATCTATTCAGGCATCTTTAATCTCTGGTAAACTATTGGCATTGGCACATCATATTCCATCTGATTTTGTCAGGAAACCTCGGGCACTCAGTGAGAGACTCAGGTGGAAAGCGACAGAGCTGCGGCAATTTTTGTTGTTCACTGGTCCTGTTGTTTTGAGAGATGTTTTGCTGCCTCCAGTGTATGGAAACTTCATGCTTCTCTCTGTTGCACTCTATATTTTGGTTAGCCCACAGTATTGTTTACAAATGAACCAAGTGGCTCACCATTTTCTTGTCTCATTTGTGGAACATTATGGCTTGCTTTATGGTAAAGACCAAGTAGTGTACAACATTCATGGATTAGTGCATCTTGCTGATGATGTAAAGGTACACGGGCATTTAGACAGTATCTCTGGTTTCCCTTTTGAGAACTTTTTGGGTGAGCTTAAGAAAATGATAAGGAAAGCTGACAATCCTCTAGCACAGGTTATACGCAGGTTATCTGAACAGGAACAGAGAGGTTGCGATTTTGAGTCAACCACTGAGCAGCAGACCTCTTTAAAATATCCACATCAAGATGGGCCAGTGCCAGAGTGGCTGCAGGGAAATGTCAGTCAGTTCAAGCAGTTCACGTCTGATGGTGTCATTCTAAAAGCATCAAGTAAAGATGACTGTATTGTCATTGATGGGAAAATTGTTTCTGTGAAAAACATAATTGGTCACGCAGACAAAGAGTATGCCGTGTACCAGGAGTATATAGGCAAAGAGGCACTCTACAGTTACCCACTCGATTCAAGGGAGCTGGGGATATACATCGTCTCCCATTTGTCCCCTGTTGTGCTCTGTGCAGAGATTGTTAAGCCCGTGCAAAAATGTGTGCGCTTGGCCCTGGGAGACAAGTTTGCAGTGTTCCCTCTTCCTCACACAATTTAAGCCCATGTACTTGTTTAGTCTTTGTATATAGTTGAATATAGTTTTTAGTTTGTAATGTAATTGTTGGGTGCCGTTTTCATTTTATCTTCCATATCATAGGGTGTTACTGGCCCCTGTAAATACATTTGGTAAGTGCAGTTATTTGTTTTACATATTACATAGTTGATCCACATTTTGGTCTTCATTGTAATTGATTTACTTCTGCCTCTTGCCTTGTATCAGGACATGTTTCACATTGTAATATTTGAGTCCACCAATGAAGTGGAAGTAGTGCCTGCAATCTGGGTAAAAGATAACACCTGTATGTGGCCACCATACAAACATGATGAAATAGTGAAAGCAGTAAGATCACAGGAACCAACTGGACCTCACTGGATTCCATACAAAGTGCGGAAAATATTAAGCAAAGGTATGAAGAAGACATAATTTGCTTAGATTTGATATACATTGTATTTAAAATGATTTGTTCTTATATTGTCTCCATTCATTTTCACTGTGACAGCTACATACGAGGAAGCAAGAGTCAAATTGCCAGAGGCTGAGCGATTCACAGATTTGACTGATTCAGAAGACTCTCCAAAACGCAAACGGAGAAGACTGTAAGTTGAAGAGAGTGAGCAATAGAGCTACAACTGAGGTTCATGTGAAGCTCATGTAACAGCCTTGCATAATTCCTTCTTTCTTATTTGATCATGTTTAACTTTTTTCTAATGCAGGAAGAAGAACCCAATCCGTGAGGATGATGACAGTGACAGTGAGAGGCTGGGACCATTCACACTACCAAGCCCTCCAGACCTTGCCCCAGTGGACATGCTGATACACTCGCTCCCCCTTTCACAATGTAAGAACAATAATATGCCAATTCCAGTAGTTTTTTTTTCAATATTAACATATTAACAATTATAACACAGACATGTTTCTGTCTCTACAGCTTTAAATGCAGGAAGCTCAGGCACTCAAAGGACTGACATCAGTCAATGTGAGTATGACTGTTAGAGAGTGCTGTTTACAACATAATAAAATTCGTATTCTACCTGACTGAAAATGAAATGAATTATATGCTATGGCCTCACCAGATCTTAACCCAGTTGAACAACTATGAGAGCTTTCCACTCTCCACCATCGTCATTAAAACCCCAAATGAGGGCCTTGCTTGATCACATCATCCACAAATTCCTGTTATTTGTCTCTGTAGTGTGCCCTGAAAGAAGGTGCAACAGAACACCAGCCCAGGGATCAAGAGTGCAGGAGGATGTTGAATGTGAGTAAACATTTTATTTATTGTATCTTCCACTTAATATCCTAACCTGTGGTATAGCTTACTCATGTTTCTTTCACTATAGCACTCACTGGAAGAAACACACCATCTCTGGCCAGTAATGACCATTCCAGCAACTGTATGTAAATTCTAGTAAAAAATATTCACATCCAACAGCTATGTAAAAATAATGTTAAAAAAGAGCATATGGATGAGCTGCTATTAATTTACCTTAAACTGACAAAGTTTACATGAAAGTAAGACTTATTTTTAAGTAAAAACATAGTGTATATCCTCAGATAGAAACAAAGAACACCGCTCATAAAACATCTAATATTCTATAAGAAATCATCCCCAAGTTTGACATATTATGTTATTTATATCATACTTCAGTAACAAGCATACATGAAGTAGTTTTGGTATCATATGAAGATGACACAAAATTGTACCAGTACAAGACTTGAAGAAGCTGGTTTGCACTTGTCCAATCAGATAAACTTAATTAAAGTTTACTATCCCAAACAGCATTCATGCTTTCCTAAACAGAAGGGTTGTAAGAGCATTACGTTTTTGATAGTGTTCTACACTTTACAGTTTAAACTCTGATGCTGTCTTGTTCTCTTGTTGGCAGTGATTGATTCAAGAACCAAAACCACACCAACCCGTCCCCGAAATACAGACTTCAGCGAATGTGAGAAATTAACTATAGTAGCAAAGCCATTCTTAACATTTGTGAGAAAAGTCTGCATTCAAACAAGATGTGCATGTAATGCTCAACACAAAAAGCAAAAAAAATGTAGCTCAAAGAAGTAGGGTCAATATCATAAAAAGAAAGCCTGCATGCATACAATGTATATACGTACCTCTACTACATAGATACCATTTCATCTAATGTCTTTGCTTTAGCTGTGATACGAACCATCCTGACCAATCAAGAAGTGATTAAGGAACAGATGGGAATATTGGTAAAACTGGTGTATGACTTAAAAGGGACTGCAGAGGAGAGCTCATCTCTGCCCCTAGAAACATTTCCTATGGCAAGCCTACATGATCTGCAGGTTTTGGAGGGGCAGTTGCAAGATCAGGAGTTTAAGAAAAATCTGGTAATGTATATTTTTATTTATTTACATATACATATATGAGCAACTGGACAACTGAAATCTACCTATCTATCGATCTATTTATGATTTAAAACATGTTCAAATTCAAAATGTTTACCCACATTTCCTTTAATCTGTGACATACACCACAAACAGCCCAAGTCATGACAATATCAGTACATGTTATGTGAATGTTAAGTATGTTGTTAATTTGTATCCGTATTATAGCCTGTTTTTGTAGATTATACTATGTGGATGATCTATTGATCAATGGTAAATTCAGATTTACTATAAATATTGATTGCTTATTAGCTGAAAACTATGGACTGTGAGATAAGTCAGCATTAAAAAAGAGAAAGGCTTGAGCTTCCACGTTTTAGTCATTTAATTACTGGTGCCTTTCTTTTCCCTTGTCTATTAGACAACTACCTTGACACAAAGAGGGGGTACAGCTGTCAAGGATACTGTTTGGAGGATGATGGGATTCCTCTTGACCAATCAAGTTGCCAGACAGCTGAACTGGAAAGGAGTTAATGGCAAAGGAGCGTTTAAGACCCTTACTCTTAAAGGAGTAATCAATGGTGAGTCTTGGTGGTGTAGGATTTTGTCACAGATTTTATTAACTTTTTGCGCATTTGGCATGTACTGCTTGTAGTAGTGGTACTGTCAGAAGTAAAAGGGGTGCAAATGTATAACTTCTGACAACATTTTTAGGATACTGAATCTAACCATGCAATGGTATTCTTGCTGTATCTCATTTTAGAGGCAGTGAGAAGAAACCGCCTGACTGCAACATCCACTGACCAAGAAGTTGAGCAGTGGGTTAAAAGATGGCTTCATCTTGCTGGAGATAGAGATGGAGGACGGCGTGCCAGACAGCGTGCAACAAATAACCTGGTCTAATGTTACTTGTTTTGTTAATTCAGTGTGCTGACACACAGACACACACACACACACACACACACACACACACACACGCACACACAAACTTATGTATTCTAGTTTCAGCCAATGTGCTCACATAAGCTACTGTATAGGACTTTTGAATTATTTGCCTCAGAGTGACAACATGTCTTTCATCAGTTGTCATTGGTTCCTGTATTATTCATCCTCATGCAGTGTTGAGTCAAAACGCAGAGTATTTTGAAACTATTATTTCAGTCATTTTTTATTTTTATCTACTATATATATATATTTTATATTACTATCTATATATTTTATTTTGCTTTTTGTTAGATTCTGATTGTGTTTTATTTTATGTTTTGTCTTGCAACATTGTTGATTGTTTGAGATAAATGAAATTACCGGTAAATGAAAAATTGTATGAGCTTTTTGAGCCTTCTTTCCACAGGTAACCTGTAAAAGGGATTTCCTCTCTGTTTACAAACATGGCATGTTTAAAAGTATGTGCTCAGTTTGTCTGATTGTGGTTTAAAGTTTAGTTTCTATGTTATATCTGCTTCATTTTTATGTTTTATGTTCGATTAAAGCAGTTGTGTTAAGTTGATGTGAAGACTCAACATTTTCTAATGTGGCTGCTTCATAATAAAAGCTTTTATGTAAAAGCTTAAATGTAAGCTGTAAATGTAAAACAGTGGACTTTTTTGAAGACTTAAGAATAAATAATACATTTATATTTGCTGTTTTGATCACTCAGGCTCACTGCAATAAATACTTGGTAAATTACCTGCATTCAAAATGTGAAAGTACAGAAATTATTGATGGATTAATGTAAATATCACTTCCATTTTGCAGCTGAAAAAAGGTGGGTGTAATTGTATTTACTTTTAACTAAAGATGCCAAATAAATGTAGTGGCGTATTAAAAATAATTACACAAGAAGTAAGCCTATACTGTAGTAATTGAGTAAATGTTTTGAGGTATAAGTCAAGTTAGTTTATGTTTTTTTTCCACGCACGAACATACACGCACGCACACACACAGACGCACACACTCGAGTCATGACATGGGATGGAAACGTGACAAAAAACGTTTGTTTCGTATCATTACATCAGATCACATCATATGTGTATAGGTTTAGCCTAGTTTTAAAACAGTCTAATGATTTTATAATAATAGCCTGTCGATTTATGTTCTTTTTATTCAAGTAACGTTATTAAATATAACACGATATGCGTTGCAAATACATACCAGCAAAGGACTATGGCGGGCGGAGACAGAAACATTCAGGAGTGCGCTCTATCTGGCACCCCGCCTGCTGGATCTTCACACGTTAAAAACGAGCGCACCTCTTAAACTGGCGTAACCCAGTCACCCCACTGTCAGTACCCGATCGTACCACTGTTGTTTCTCATCTGTTGGTGAGTTGGAATCGGACCAGCAGCAAATTTTCTCCTAAACTACACTTCGGTTCCTGGGGCAGGGAGGCGAGGTAAGCATTTTCATTTTACCGGTAGTTTGTTGCTGAAAATGTGCTTGTTTGAACAGTGCTTTTAGAATAAACTCTTTAACATTAGCTACATTAGCCAACGTAACTTAGCTAGCTAGCTTATGAAGGGTAACTGACATTGAACTTAATTAACGTTATTTCAAAGCAGTCTCTAATGGAGACATCATGACTGTATCGTTGTAATCTTCTATGTCTGTTTGCACATTCAAATTTACGTTATCTAATAAGTTATTGGTTTTCTTTTTTATTAAGATATATCTGAGTCTTCGTATGCTACATTGGCTGGCTAGCTAGCTAGGTTAATGTTAGCATGCTAAAACGTAGCTAACGTTGATTTAACTCGGTTTAAGGAGAGGTTTATGAATAAAACGTTACTAACGATAGCTAATCCACCGACCGTTAGTAACGTACGGACATTTGCCAATGGTAAATTATTTTTGGATATTTTAATTTAGAAGTTTAAAAATGGGCGGCAAAAGCTTTTTTTCATGGCAACTGTCACCTTCCTCAGTCTACATAAGTTACGTCTGTATTAAAAGACGAACTCCGCCATCTTGCTCGCTGAAAAATGGACATGCAGAAAAAGGAGGGAAATTTGTATTCAGCTATCATGTAGCATATTTTGAATGCTCACGTTTCCATATTGCATGTGTTTTTAATTGTTTGTGTAACATCACTAAAAGTTTTGTATTAAGTACTTTAGTATGCTGACAAAGACAGGCGGACACATCGCTGGTTCGCTCTGATTTATACACAACTACCTGGAAGTTATTTTCATTCATTCAGTCATTTTATTTTTAACGATGAATATACAGAACACATTTATAGAGTAGATTACACACATAATTACAGAGGGAATTTTGAACAGCCAAGAAGAAAAAAATCTATTGTGTGCCATTTTTAGGTATAACCTTTTACATAAATCAGGCTTTTGAATGATATATGAACTAATCCCGAATGTAAAAACCTTCAGAATATAGAGAGGAAGGAAACTGGAAAGTTTGGTGTAACATTATGTAAGTTTCATACATTACAGGTAGGGTAATACATTTTAACAACATGACATTTCTTCCCTTTTACTGACATTAAGACAATTATTTTTCTGAAATGTTTCTGTTTAAATGCAAACAAGGCTTTATCTAATGCTAACTTTTGGGCAAAGTAGGGTAAAATAAATATCTAAATGTGCATCTGTTTTTTTTTGTAATAGTCTGAAAGAAGACAAAATATTATATATATATATATATATATATATATATATTGGGGAGCAGCCTCCGTTCCTGCTTCTGGACCAGCAGGAAATTGAGCAGGAGCCAGGAACAAGCCTGAAAAAAGTTTTCCAGGGCAGCGGACATCCCTGGAATGAGGAACCTGAAATTCTTTCCTTCAATTGGTAAGAAACAAAAGTAGGACATATATATGTGTGTTTTAAGATTATACCTCAAATGTCAGACCTGGCCCAACTATAGGAGCCAAGCCCGACCTGGGTTACGGTGAGTGCCGTGTGGGCCAGACCTGGCCCAAATGTAATGAGCCAGGCCCGACTTGGGTTAGGGCAACTGTCATGTGGGCCAGATGTGGCCCAAATGTAAGGAGCCAAGCCCGACCTGGGTTACGGTGAGTGTCGTGTGGGCCAGACCTGGCCCAAATGTAAGGAGCCAGGCCCTACTTGAGTTACGGTGAGTGTGGTGTGAGCCAGACAGGGATTTTGGACTTCAAACAGAATAAGATGGACTTTGAAGGGGAGGTGTTATTCTCCCCCCTGCCTGTTGCTCATTTTCTTTGACCCTGCAATCCACATCCTTTCAATCATGTCTAGTCTTTACTTTTTATCTAAAAGTAAGCCGAGAAACTGATCAACTATGCGGCCAACCACACCTTAACCCTCGCGTTGTCTTCCCGTCCACCATGAATGTCATGTCCTTCCGGGTCAAAATTGAAAATGAACTATTTTTGGCACTTTTTCCAATGTTTTTGACACTTCACATACATGTTTTTGTCATTTTTCTCAATTTTTTTTAAATTCATGGTCTTTAAACCTAATTTAAATGACATACCTAATTTTTGAGTTAAAAAAAGCAGAAATTATTCATTTTTTTGACTAATAGTTAAGATCAGAGGATGTTGAGTGAACAACAAACTGTCAAACTTTAGTCTTGACACTGTTTTGAAACCATTACATTTTTTTTTTTTTTTTCAAATGCTATAAAATTGTAACCTGGCTCTGCCCTCCTACGTACTTCCGCTCAATTTTCATTTTCCTTCAGTACTACGTCTGGGTTTGTGGTATAGTCTTGGGTTTTCTCCAGCCAAATCTTTACCGGTCCATTCAGCAAACAGAGGGAGTGGTTGAGAACGATGACGTTGAGGTCGTGCGCTAGAGTTGTAGTTCCATAACAGCGGCGGAGAAAGATGCGAGTGAAGCCATTTGGTCCGTTGTGGCAACGCTGCCGAATATCCAGAAGTTAAAGCCCGAGCAAGAACAATCTTTCTTTGCTAGTTATGGACAGAAACACCAAAAGCAGGAGGAAGCGTGGGTTAATATGTGGATTGATACTGGGATGTCTACACAACTGTGTGAGTCGATTGACTTCAAAAAGTTTGCAGCTTTACTCAAACCAAAGTTGCCACCAAATAACCAAACTTTATTTTCACTGCCCAGTTTCGCCTCACTGCGATCGATGTGGTGAGCGTGCTGCGCACCGTCATAAAGTGCCTCACAGACATAACCAGGAACGTTGTCCTGCACCAGCTGGCAGTGAAAAGCCGCAAGATGGCCAGGATAATATCCTGCGAGGACCTGAAGTGGTGCCATGCCAGGAGGGGGCCAAACTGGGGGTCCCAAAGCTGCCTGGTAAGTGTGCATCCCTTTCTCGAAAATAGCCAAAATAGTCCATCTCCAACGGAAGCCTGCCATGCAAAGTGATGTCTTTGTGTGTGTTTATCTTCCCCTCCCTGTACTGAAATACTTTTTGTCTTCTCTCCCTCTCTTTGTGATCTCTGTAAGTATTAAAATCTCGACTTGTGTACTGTTGTCATCACTGCTTGTGAGTCTGTTTTTGTTATTGTTTCCTCTGAAAGAGTCTGTTTTCTGTGTCAGGGAACACAAGACAAGCCATTTGGGGCGGCCCAAATGTTCTTGGAGACTGAGTTTCGCTGGCTGGAGAGGAGGCTGCAGCTGCGGACGGCCAGCAAGCCACTGAACCAGCTGGTTTTTTTCACGGCTAAGAAGGGCCCATGCTAAAAGTTCTTGCACCACCTGCAGGACGCGTGGGCGGAGATGGGCCTTAAAGGGTCCCCCAATTTCACCGACCTAAGGACCGCTGTGTCTGCTCATGTGAGTTCTCCTCAGTCACTCATCTGTTAATGCTGGATTTCATTAAAACTCTGCTGGCTGTAGCAATCTTTTCTCTTCTACTGTTTTAAGGCAAAGAACAACCTGTCTGCCGAGCAGCAGAAGATGGTGGCCACCTTTGTGCCACAACACGGCCACAGCTGACTGCTTCTACGCCCTCAGCCTGAACGTGGCCCAGTCAAAGAGGATGAGGGATTTCCGCCAGGCCCTCACCCCCACTGTACCATCACCAGAGTCACCAGAAGCCTCCACCACCAGGAAGAGGTCCCGCAATCCTGATTCCTCCTCCATTTCCGAGGACGAAACCCCTGTCCCCTACCAGGAGTCAGGGACCTCGGGACTGGAGGAGGAGAGGGAGTTTATAGCGAGGCTACAAAATGTAAGTAAAACTCTAAGATATGTACTTTAAAGACTCAGTCCATTTTATGTCTGTTACATCAGACCTCACTCTGTGTTTTGTGGTTGTTTTCCTCAGCAGACACCAGAGAAGGCCCTCAGGACGAGCCAGTACGGCAGGCTGGTGGCGCTGACTGCGCTCGAGGCTCAACTCAACCTGTCTAAAAAGATTTTGGAGAGGGCGAGAAGGGCAGCGTATCGAGCAGTCATCGGACTCTAACATCTCTTGATCTGTGCAGGACTTCAGTGTGAGCGGACTATTTAGAGACGATGTGACCGGCAGGTAATGTTAACGGCTATCTGCTACTGTAGCAGAGCTGCAAGTAAACGCTGAACTGAGCTGTGTTTTCAGTGTTAAACATTGCTGCAGGTTTTCATGCATGACTGTTATTGGTGATTTCCAGAGGTGGAAGACTTACTCAGATCATGTATTGCAGTAAAAGTAGAAAAAACTGTGTTGTAGAGTTACAAGTTACTTGTCAGTTACAAGTCCTGCATTCAACATCTCCCTTAAGTTAAAGTACAAAAGTATTATCAAAATATACTTAAAGTACCAAAAGTAAAAGTGCTCATTATGCAGTGTAATATAGCTTATTTAATTCGATTATATTATTATCCAGTAAATTGTATTAAATATGACTGATAATTTAAATAAAATGTTTTATTTAATTCAAGTAGCCTACTTGTACATCATTATTTTCTAGGGTTGAAAAATGTATACAGATTTTACATTTTCCCCTCATACTTCTGTCGGAATGGGTACGAAGTTGGCATTGAATTTAATTTGAAATGGTATTAAAAAGGTCTTAAAAAGCCTTGAATTTAAGTTGCAGGATCCTGGGGGTACCCTGACACACACACACACACACACACACACACACGTAAATAGTTGTTTTATTGTGTTTTATAGATTGGTTAAGATTCATTTTATACTATTAACATGTTCTATTTTAGTAAATGTTAAGATTAATTTTCTTTTAGTGTGTTTTCAAATGTTCAATATTGGTATGTGTTCCTTTTTTCTTAAAATGACAAAACTATAATACTAGTTAAAAAAATAGTTTAAAAAGTTAAAAAGACAGAAACAGCCAGAGAACTTGAGACAGAAACCAGCCAGGACCAGTCTTAACTGTTAAATGTATGAGGAGCACATGTGCAAATAAAAAGCATTACAAAATTCAGTCCAAGCTGCCTAAAAACTTTATTTTCAAGCTAACTTTTACCATACACCCGTCTGACTTTCCTTACTGCAGTAACTGAGTGTGCACTAGAGGTTCTCTGGGTGCAGGGTTAGGGCTAGCAAGCATCTACCATGGCATTTCTGAGGCAATTGAGGTATTTAGGGAACATTTGTAAATTTGTAATTCTAAACTGTTTGAGTCTGCAATTGCATATCAGTCAGCTGCCGCACCCTGATAGCTGCTGGTTCACTGTGTTTCTATAGGTTTGGGAGCAAGAAACTGCATGTAACTAGTCACTGCGGAAAAATGTAATTAATTTAGAGTTACTTATCAAATATTGGTGATTACAATGGGGTTACATCTGAAAAATTCTTTTCAATTAAAAAGCTTATATGTAGCTTTATGTAGATATTGCATTTTATAAGTCTGACTATGTTGGTACTACTGTGAGGTTTAAACTGCCTGGTTGAAATTCACTGTTATTCAGCTGTATAGCCCAGTTATAAACATGTTAAGAATACTAATCAAAAAGTAATCAGATGTAATAAATTTCACTACTTTGATAAAGTAATTAAAATGGTTACTTTTTAAACTGGGTAACTAGTTATCTGTAGTCTGTTTACATTTCAAACTAAACCAAACGTGGGCCATGAGAGAACTGCATATTTGGGCCACATTAGGGGGACCTGTGGCTGAGTTTTGGGAGCCACACTCACCTGAGGTCAGCGCCGTCATTCAAGGCCAAATGTGGGCCATAAGAGAACTGCATATGTGGGCCACATTTGGGCCAAAGATAAATTGCTATCTGGGCATGCACAGTTCAACATGCAATACGAAGCAGTCAAAGGGACCGATACTGTAAAACAACAAAACCATCGTATTGGAAGGTAAGCGGCCAATGTGGCTCATGGACAATCAACATCTGTATCATCCATATCATTTTATATGGACACAGAATAAAGTCACATTAAGAGAAAGTAGATAGTTTAGTTATTATAATTCATAAAACTGTTGTTCTTTCTGTATTCATCTCGATGAATTGAACTTAAATTTGTTTGTACTACTGTAGAAGTTTGGTATCATTCCGGGCATTATTAGTGGGGTAATTTACGAGATACAAACGTGGATCCATTAGCGCTTGCACTAAGCTAACCAGCTGATAACGCTAACTCTACCAACGTTATAACAAGGGAGAAAAGCTTATGGGGGGGTGTTTGGCTCGAGGTCAAGGTGCAAAGCAGCCTAGGGTGAAATTACTCCCAACCATCACTTTAAAGGAACTTATTTCATGTTTTTTAGAAGGCTGCTGGCTCACCTGTACAGGTAACAGCACACTTCCTGTCTCCTAAAGGACCCTTTATGACAGCAGTGATGAGGAGAGGCAGCCTGACCCCTGACCCAGAGCCAGACTGTTCCCAAACCCCCTGATCAATGGTCCAAACCCTTTCTGATCCTCACTAGGAGACAGATAGTAAGAGAATGAAGTAGTTTCTTGACTTTTATCTCAATCCTGTCGATCACACACCCCAGTTATATTAAAGATACTCAGACTACATGTTAACCCCTTCTTCTCTCTGTGTATCAGAATATCTGGCTCTCGAGGCGGCAGTGGAGAGAATGTTTTACATTTTTAATAAAATCTTTTTTTTTCAAGATTCAAGAGTTTTGCTGAAAACTCTTGAATCTGACTTCATGTTCCTTTTATTCTAAAAGGTAAACGTAAATGTTAATGTTTCTGGACTTGGGTTGGTTGTTTAAGAGGAATAAAAGGTAGAAGTGAGCGAGTCTTTCAGTTTACTGATCCAATAACATCAGAACTTCTGGCAGCTTGTGATGGTATTATTTGGGGCCGATCTCTACATGTGTTTGCTTGACATTATCAAAAGGAAATGATCAGAACAGTACAGTTTTTTTCGAGTCCTGTGCTTTGAGCTTGTGATGCTGCCATGCTGACGGCCTGTTTATGTTGTTATCTCTCGGATATCGGACTGATCTGTTGTTCTGTGAGTCGGGGACACTGGGGGTCCCTGTTGGTTGTTGGGGATTTCAGGTCCTGGGGCTCAGATTTGTTTGTTAGCCATGTGAAGGTCTGCTCCGTAGGTCCCCCGCCCACTTTGGACCTGAACTGGGTGGGTTTGGGGGTGGTGGGAAATTGGAGGGAGGTGATACTCTGTTTTCTTTTTTTACGTTTGTTATATTGATTGTACTGTATATCACGCTGTTTGAAAATTTAAAAATGCTAATAAAAAAAGGACTTTTCATGCGACCATTGAGCTAATAATATGATGATAATAATCCTGGAACAGGCCTGCGTGTTTGAGCCATAAGTCAAAACGATACAGTCAGTCTGACTCAGAGTGGTTATATAGCAGCGAGCTTCTCTTTTACCCTCCTCGAATCCACTTTCCCTCTCCTGCTGCTGTTTACCTCTCCTCACCTCCTCAGGTGTCCTGTAACAGATCCTGTTTTCTGGATGATTGCTTTCAACAAGGAAGTTTGTCCTCAGACAACATGAAACTAAACAGAAAGATGGAGAGATCAGGTTGTCTCTGTCAGCTTGTGTTGTTACAGTACATTTGACGATGTTTATCACTCATTCTTTTGTTTGCTTTTCATTCAGTTCTTTCATCCATGTAATCCATTTGTGGACATACCCATGCGTGTAAATCTCATCTAACATTTGGGCAATAAACATTACATTTCTGAAGAGCAATTTTTGAAGGGCACACAAATAATACAGCTACAATTATACTTGTAGAGGATATGTGTACACCCTAACTCCTAACCCCTTAACCCTAACCCAACAAACACCCTAAAGTTTGAAGTTATTCACACACATGCTGCTAAATCCATTTTACAGTTCAACACATGTACTTTAGTCTCAAACATGAGTCAACCACTGTTCTCTAAGGTCCAGGATGGGAAGTGGTGTGTGTAGACCAGGGGTCACCAACACGGTGCCCGCGGGCACCAGGTAGCCCCCAAGGACCACATGAGTAGCCCTCAGGCCTGTTCTAAAAATGAAAACTGAATATTGATATTATCTGTTTCCACCTTGTTAAGTCATTGTTGATAATTATTGATAATGAGAAATCATTAGAGTTTTTCTCAAATGCTAAAACACAAAAGCCAATCCTCTAAACCAAATGTTGGACCAGTTGTCTAAACACATTTACTAAATCTAGCCATCATTTTCCAATATCATAAATACATTTCACATGAAGACACAATTCACAAAACACAATCCTCCGTTCTCATAAATCTTAACACATTTTTCTTTGCTAAAACACGAGTTGCAAAAGAACTCATATTCTCAAATGAAAGCTCATGTGATGCAAAATGCTTGCCACAGTCAGCAATATTTGAACACAATGAACACACCTGGTGTCATTCATTACACACAACGACTCAAAATTGAAGACACTTGTTGCTAATGCTGTGACCACATGTATAAAAGCAAGTTCAGAGTGCACAGTTTGCTGAAGATTCCAAACAAACACAATGGATGAAGGCAGAGTCAGGGGAAGAGGAATTCGAGTCAGAGGAGGGAGAAGAGCTGGCCATGGAAGAAGAGGAGCAGGCCAACGAGGAAGAGGAGTTCAAATCAGAGGAGGAAGAGGAGCAGGCCAACAAGGGAGAGGAGAAGGTCCAGGAGGGAGAGCAAGACAACCTTGCACCATCATTACGGACGAGATGCGAGCAACAGTCATTGACCATGTCATTGTCCATGGCATGACAATGGCTGAAGCAGGACTAAGAGTCCGTCCAAACCTGAGTAGGTTCACCGTGGCCACCATTATCAGGGCATTCAGACAACACAACAGGTATTGTACTCTATTGCTTTCTTTGTCACAATACAATTTTACAAGCCTGTGAAAGTAGTCTATTGGTTTCAAATCAGTTGTTACTGTATTGTAAAACATGTCAATTGACAACACATGTTTCTTTCTTTAGAGTTGAAAGAATGCCACATAGAGGTGGGAGGGTTGCCATATTTACAGCGGCACAAGAAACCCTCATTGTGGATATGGTTCGTGAGAACAACCTCATCAGACTCCGGGAGATCAGAGACAAAGTCATTGCCGATAATGTCAACTTTGAGAGCATTGATGATGTCAGCTTGGCCACAATAGACCGAGTTCTCCGGCGCCAAAAGATGCGGATGAAACAGGTCTATAGGGTTCCCTTTGAGCGCAACTCTGCGCGACACACAGACCTACGAGTATGTGCAAGTAAGTATACATCCATGTTCACAGTACAGTTAGTGGACATACTGTGTTGCTCAGTGGCCTACATTACTTCTGGACAATACTGTGCTACCTGACTGACTGTTGTTCTGAACACCTGTGCACTTTCACATTTTCACAGAGGATATTACAGTTGGATGCGATGGCCAGACCTCATGAGTACCTCTTCCTGGATGAGGCTGGCTTCAACCTGCAGAAACGAAGGCAAAGGGGTTTGGAGGGGCTTGTCCACCGGCATGCTGTCCTTGGGTCTTACAACACCCAACGTCTCCTCACCTTCCTAGAGGAGGTAAAAGACATCCGCCTGGACCGCCAACAACACCATCCTGGGCCCGCACATCACATTTATGTGATCATTTGGGACAATGTACGCTTCCACAGAACAAACCAAATCAGAGAGTGGTTCACCACCAACAGTAAACACTTTTTAAACGTCTGTCTGCCACCCTACTCCCCTTTCCTGAACCCTATAGAGGAGTTCTTCTCATCGTGGAGATGGAAGGTTTATGACAGACAACCATACACTAGAGAGAACCTCCTAAGGGCAATGGAGCTGGCCTGTGTTGACATCCCAGTGGAGGCCTTCCAAGGATGGATTCGCCATACCAGGGCGCTTTTCCCACGCAGAGACAATATAGCCTGCGATGTGGATGAGGTGATGTGGCCCGATGCAGCTCAGCGACATGATGCCGCACAGTGATTGTGGTGTGTGTGTGGTGTGAATAAAGTAAATAAAAAAACTTCACACCCTGATCATGTTTTCAAGAGTACTGTTGTGTGCAATAGATTCTGTTTTTGCATTGAATTGTGTTACAGTAGTGTACATGCAGAATTTACTATAGATTTATACTCTTCATATGAAACTCACAAATCTAAATGCCTAATCCTCTGCAGAGATTTAAGAAGATCCATTACTGTAAAGTTTCTAAAAATATGCATTGGCAGTTATGAAACAAAGAACCTTCTCACAAATTGAGCATTGTGTTTTCAATTGTTTTGCTGTAGTGTGTAATGATGTGTATAGTGTTTACATGTTTGAAAGCTTCGAGCTGCTCTTTTGGTGTGAAAGTTTGAGTTTTGAAGTGAGAAGGTGTGGTTGTGTTTATGTAGCTTTAGAACAGAGTGTTGTGTTTAGACATTGGGGAACATGGAGGAAACGTTTTGTGACGACCTGAAATCATCACCAGGTTTCACCACCTGTGTAAAACCGGGAAACACCCATTTGAGTGGACACACTGATTGTTGCCGGAGGGGGGCGTGTAAAAAATCTCCTTGTAAGAGTCAGGTTGACGGAAGGAGAGTGGAAGGAGAGTGGGAGGAGAGACTTCCTGGTAGTAGGATCGAGTGGAACGTTACGGAGGAAAAGGCAGTACACGGGGGCGGCGGAGCTACAGCTCAGTTGCGTGGCAGATAAAGTTAAGGTCGTCGTAATCCCTTAAAACGTTTTTGCTTAAATCGCCACTGACAGCTCCTCGCTGAACGACCTACCCGAAAAACTCCGGATCACTGCATTCCCATGTCTCAGCAGCTCATCGACAGCGGTCTTCACCACAACTCCTGCTAAACACCGGACTGGATTCACGGACTGACTGCACTGACTACTTGACTGACTGACTGGAATAGTTGTAAGTCTACAAACCTTTTACTTTACCTGGAAGTGTCTTTATTTTTGTTTATTATTATTGTTGTGCACTACGAGTAGACTACAAGACTGTGATTGAACCTATTTTGTTTTGTTTTGCTCTAAAAGTGAACTAAGTTTAAGAAAACCCAAGGTGGACTTTTTTGTTGGATTTTTTTGTGTGGACTTCTATATTTTGGAAACGGACAATATACTTTTTCTTGTGGGACTTTGAGTGCTTTGCTTAC
>NC_050185.1:35703200-35705700 GCF_008315115.2 Sander lucioperca
ATCTATTCAAATATTTGTTCTGTAGAAATGGTGTGATCATTGGAGCATCTATAGCCTATAGCTATATAGCTTGTTTTGTTATAAATAAGCTGTTAAAAGTTAGAAGTTAATTTGCCTCAAGTCTTAATGAGTTCTCTATTTACGTTACTGTCACTTTAAGACTCTCAGCTGGTGAGCGGTAGTTAGGAAGGAAACGAACGCTACAAACAAACGGTTCAGTGATTTATGGTTGTAAATGTAACAAGCCAACTACAGTTACATTCGCCTACATTTATGCCTAGAGTAGCATCGTTGATATGTATTCATTCACTGTTTTTAAATAATGACATAGGTTCATAGATCATTAGTTTGATGTCAGTGTTATTTTGTGTTAAGTTTAATTAGAAATGTCCGTGATCGCTGGCGTTGGTGCTGTGACACAACGTTGCATGGTTGCTAGGCAACTATAAGTCACAGGACGGGCTACACTCGTATGAATGAACGTAATATTGTTTACATGTCAAAAATGTCTTTGTACAGCATAATTACTATCCGTTCAATAGTTATGAATTGTATTGTGTAACGGTAGAAAGGAAATATCTGAATAGATGAAATTACATCCTGAACATAGGCTATGTTCAGTATCTGTGGAAAGATCCTGCTAACCCATTTAAACAGTAACCACTGCACCTTAGATTTCATTAAGGTGGATATGTTTTTAGTGTTTACTCTGTACCATTTATATTTTATTGTATGTATGCATGTATGCCTTCTTGGCCAGGACACCATTAATTTATAAAGGTCAAATTTAAAATAAAATAGCTGTAATTGTAGGTTTACAAGAGGAAGACTTTTTATTTTTAACTTTAAATTATTATTATTAAACATCCTGGGCTGAGTAAATGTCTTTCTGTTAAATACACTGACTACGTTTACATGCACATAATATTCCAGTTTTTGCACTTATTCTAAAACAGACAATATTCCAAATAGGCTGTTTACGTGACAAATGGAATTGAATAATCTATAAATATTACTGTTTACATGCAGCCTGGCAAAATAGTATAAAATATTTTTTTCAAAGTTTTCCACCCATTGCGGACTTGTTGGACTTTTGGGACCATGTAAACACAGCCTCCCTCTTTCATTCCTTCAGCCATATATGCATTTGTGCATATCCTAAAACCTGTTGATATCCAAGTCTTTGATAAAGTTTAAAAGTATCTGCGTGACTCCTTTTCTTTTGGACATGCATCTCTACCGCAGCCCTGCAAACTGTTTGCTAGTTGGTTTGAGTACAACAACCACAGCAACACACAGAGCTGACTGTAACCGGCCTGCTACATTGCATGCGTAACAAATGCAGAGCAGATGTTCCAACACTACGCTTCCACTATAATCAATGAAACTGGCTACACCGGACACGACAGCAGCGTGTTATTGGTGCGTATGCTCCACACATATCCGCTCTACAAGTGTAAAAATAGGACAGTCTTCTATTTATATTTTTACGAGAGATGCGGCCCTTTTACACAGAAATGGATCATAAAGTGTCTATGTTTCAGGTGCATACTGGAGAAAACCTAGCCTGGATGCCAGCCGAATTTAGCCCCGCCCACAACATTCGAGGTCGGGAAGTTCGGTCTGGACTTGATCCGTTGTGGAGCAATTATGCTCGTTCGGACCAATCAAATTGTGAGGGCAGGCTTTATACGTTGATGGACAGATACAGTAACGAACAGTAACGTCTCTCTCACACACACACACACACACACACACACACACACACACACACACACACACACACACACATACTCAGCATTGACTGTAATAGAAGTTAAGACAAGAGAAAATAAAATAAGCGAATTAAAGGAAAAATACAATAAAAGCAGATACTGTACAATGACAAATGACAAAAGAAGATAAGAGTAGAGAAAATAAATGAATGTGTATCATATTTCTATTAACATATTACACAAATGCAAGTCTCAGTAAATATGTACAGGTATTACATTATGGTGTTTTGTCAACACACAGTGTGTTTCGTATTCCTACCTTCTACAGACGATAACTAAATACAGTATATTCATATGAATATACTGTATGTTGAATATTTTACACATTCACAGATGGTTTCTAAAATTTACAGTGACATGTGATAGATCTTAATGTAACAATTCTATACAAAACTACAAATAAATATCCATATTGACTATGTTAAAGCATCAAACTAATGTTTGGATAAACATGCGCAAAAGAGCATATGCACCAACAACTGAAAAAATGTGAGTGAGGGGTATCATTCAGACTCTACAACATGCCATCTTAAAATGGTACATTGTTTGTCACTGAAGAGCCAGAGAACAGTTGTGACCTTTGCAGGCAGATGTCTGCATGTGGCCCATTGATGGAGACCTCTTCATTGTCAAGTAGCTCCATGTCCTCTCCTCCAATGTCTCCACCTCAGCCTAGACTAACAAACTGGCCTGACACTTTGGAAATTAAGTGGGACACATTTCAG
>NC_050185.1:35710700-35718275 GCF_008315115.2 Sander lucioperca
TGCTGAGTCTTTGATATTTTTGTTGCAATGAAGTCGCGAGAGACAGTTTTTGTATACTTCTTTAAAAATAAAAACCAGGGTTGAATTCACGTGAATTGTTGCAATCGCAACATCGCAAATTCCTGGAGGGACTGATATGTATGTATATGTATGTATGTTCATGTATAGCCTAGCCTACAAAATCTACATACCTATTTCATTTATTACAGCAAATTAATGCAGAAAGTTAAGTTGGTCAGAATATAGCATATACTGTGTAATACATATAAAATAATTTAGTTTAGGCTATGCCTTAGTGCCTAGACCTGCCAACAAATGCCTGTTAGAAGAAAACAAAACACCCCACACTTTCTTAGCCCTGTAGACCAGTGGTTCTTAAAGTTTTAGACATCAAGGACCCCTAAACTGACAGAAACTAGACCACGGACCCCCATTTGATTAGATTTTTGCTTTTAGATGTTTTATTACAGGAAGTCTATGAATTAATCTATGAAACATTGTGTTAATTATGGATGGAATTATAGTGAAAATAAATTATTTCACTTTTTGCTGGGGACTCCCTGGAACCCCCTCAAGGACCCCTGGGGGTCCCTGGACCCCACTTTGAGAACCATTGCTGCAGATCACTAACGTTACCTCAATCAAACCACTTCCCTCAGAATCAGCTGCCCTGCTTGTCTGTCTGTCTGTCTGACAGTTAGACCTAGCCTAGCCTGGGAGCTAAGCCCCCCCCCTGTCTTTCAATCCTAGTGACGTCCCTGGGCACAAACGAAGGGAGATGTCTCCGTTTGTCAAATAACCCTGTCTGTCTGTCTCTCTCTGTCTCTCTGTCTGTCTCTCTCTCTCTCTCTCTCTCTCTCTCTCTCTCTCTCAAAATATCTTCCAGTATCCATCTGCTCAATAAATTGAAGGATATAACGGTACAATAGCATTAACAGTGACACAATGAAATTTAGTTTTCAGTGACATTCCGTGGCAACTGATATTGGTTTTAATACTACTTCAGATAGCTAACTAGGTTAGTTATTTCTTGTATTTCACACATCCACTCTAGCTAGACTATTGTTTACCATTGCCAGCTAAAATATCCCTTTATCTTATCTTAAGTAAACGTAGCTAAAGTTAAGCAAGTAAAAGTCATTAACAACAACTTACAATTTCACTCTGTAGCCTATCACTGTGTGTGCAGTAGCAAGTTCAGACCAAAGAAAGACACCAATGAGACGATAGGGGACGGTGTATTATCTTCATGGCCAGCGACTCTTTGTACTTCTGTCTAACTTTTGACTTTCCGTTTTTTTTGTAGCTGTATATATTATTTGTTGTTTCTAAATAAGAATTTGGATAATGTTAGTGATAGTGAGATGCTTGCTACAGTTGCATTTCGAGTGATAAATTGGCAAAAACAATGTTTTATTTCTCTGATTTACTGCTTTGTTTTAATGCCGCCAGGCGCTCTCTCTCTTCAGTCACTCTCTACCTCGCTCGTCCACATACCGTTTCGTTGAGTCTCCGTTTCTGCCTTTTCCACCAGCTGACAGTTCGTGAAATATAAATAAAACAGACAGACTGCAGTGCACGACGACACAAACAGATGATTGGTGAAGGAAGATTGATTCAAAGTAGTGAGTGATACAGAGTACACTGTAAAATAAATATATATATTATTTTTCTTATTATTTGAGGGGGCTTAGGAACATTTTTGGGTAGCTTCAGCTCCCCTAAAATAGGGCTTCAAGGCTGGCCACTCAACAGAAACTGCCCTCCTTGCTGTCACTGAGCAGCTTCACATCGCTAGAACAACCTCTCTCTCTTCCATCATCATCCTTCTGGATCTTTCTGCTGCCTTTGAGACAGTGAACCACCAGATCCTCATTTCGACACTCCGAAATCTGGGTGTCTCAGGCTCTGCGCTCTCATTGCTCACATCTTACCTGGCAGACCGAACCTACCGGGTAACCTGGAGAGGGTCTAGCTCAGAACCTTGCCCACTTAAAACTGGGGTTCCTCAGGGATCAGTCCTGGGTCCCCTCCTCTTCTCTCTGTACACCAACTCTCTCGGGTCTGTCATTCAGTCGCACGGCTTTTCTTATCACAGCTACGCAGATGACACCCAACTAATTCTCTCCTTTCCTGAGTCTGAAACTCAGGTAGCAGCACGTATCTCGGCCTGTCTGACTGACATCTCTTCTTGGATGTCTACACACCATCTGAAACTCAACCTCGACAAGACTGAGCTCCTTTTCCTTCCAGGGAAGGGCTCTCCTACCCAAGACCTGACTATAACAATTGACAACTGTGTGGTAGTCCCCACCAAGACTGCTAGAAACCTGGGTGTAACACTTGACAACCAACTGCTGTCTCCTCTTAATTTAAATGTTAATTGCTGCAACCACCCGATCGTGTAGATACATGCTGCATAACATCAGAAGGATACGTCCCCTTCTAACACAGAAGGCGGCTCAGGTTCTGGTTCAGGCTCTAGTCATCTCACGTCTAGACTACTGCAACTCCCTCCTGATTGGCCTGCCTGCATGCTCCCTCCTGATTGGCCTGCCTGCATGTGCCATCCGACCCCTGCAGCTCATTCAGAATGCAGCGGCTCGACTTGTCTTCAACCTCCCCAAGTTCTCTCACACTACACCTCTCCTCCGCTCTCTTCACTGGTTACCAATTGCGGCCCGCATCCGCTTCAAGACACTAGTACTGACGTACAGGGCCATGAACGGATCAGCACCCGCTTACATCCAGGACATGGTCAAACCATATACCCCAACCTGCCCACTTCGTTCTGCATCAGCCAAACTGCTGGCTGCTCCCTCACAGAGAGGGAGAACTAATCACTCAACGAAACGGGACCTTTAAGAGAAAAAAATGGGCATGTATAGGGTAGAATAAGAGGCTGATTCACGAATGCACACTTGTGGGTAATCTGTGATTTATAAAGGGAAGGTTTATAAATGTGATTTTTTTTTGTTGCTGTATGCCATTTTTGGCTTTTGGGCATACGTACACTTTTAGTAAGGATTTGACGCACAGTTTTATAAATGAGACCCCTTAACGTTCTCCTTTACCTTGTTAAGGTAAGCTAGGTTGGCCTCCTGGTGCACGCTTCTCAAATGTACTTTCAAATTCATGGGATTTTTCCCTTTAATAAATTGTCCACATATTTTACCTCCTTCCACTGCGAGGTACTTTCTTTCATCTGACACAAGTCATGGTTTTTTAGAAAATGTTGATGGAAACCGCAAAATATAAAACAAAAAAAAAAAAAACTTCCTCAAATTCGCAAAAATGTTTGTAAGCTCACTTAAGGTGGTTTTGGCCTTTTTCAAAAAATAGTTAATGAGTAAAATGAGAGATGGAAACAGCTTTGCCGAATAAGTTGTGACGTAGCGAACATGTAAGTCACATGACTATAGTCCCGGTATCTATCAGATGGGGGAAGGATCGGGATACGGGTTCCATCCAGGGCGCCGTACACTACTGGCACAAGGTGCGTAGTGGAGTTACAGTGGGCTGTAGACTGTGTCTCAGATACGTTGAGTAAATTGACGAATTGGTTCAACAGCTTGAATGGTATGGCCCTGCACACCGCGTATACACAGCGGTGAACGGTTGTCTTACTGACACCAAATGTCTCTGCCACAACCCTGTATTCTGCACAGGTGGCCAACTGGTACAATGCTCGATCTTCTTCTTCTTCTTCTAAACTCTTTGATTTAGCAAGACAATTTGCAATCTACAACCATGCATAACGTCAACTTGTAACCAAACTACGGTTTGCAGAGTCTAGTTTATTCACTCTAAACCAGTTGATGGAAACGCTTCTAATTCACATTTTCTACTTTTTTCTTTTTTGCGACATTTTAAAAGTTCGCTTAAAATTTGCTTGGGAATTAGATGAAAACATGACTAATGTCATAATCAATCAGGACTCTGCCGCTTTCTTCTGACTTCTGGTACCGCCATGACACCAGGCGACGGGCATGGACTATGTTGTGTTCAATATGACATTGAATGTCCAAATTTCTGGGTTCCCAGTCAGAAACTATATATGTGTCTATGGCATAGACTGTATAACACAGGTCTATGGTCGGAGATGTCAACTCAAAGAAATAACATTATTTGCTCTATGAAAGACATTGACAAAGACAAAAACTAAGTACATTTACTCGATCATTTTATTTTAGTTAGTTTTGCAAACAGACATTACAGATTTAGTTATTAATTATTTTTTTGGTAATGCCTCATTTTTATTTTTATTTCAGTTAATGACAATGTTTTTTCCCTCCTAATTTTCATTATTTTGTTAGTTTTTGTTAACAATTGTAACCTTGGTCAACATACAAACACATGGGAAGATAAGGCCAAGTTTAAAGGTACCCTTTAACAATGTAATCATAGATCATCAATGTGTTCATCTTCTCTGGAAAATCTTCTGTGATACAGGGAGGAAGTGGTTACACCCTTGTTAATCAAACTGACGTTGGCACATCATGTGAAATATGATTTGTGTTTTGGGGAATGAGGAAATCTCATCTGTGACCTCCTTTTTGCTCTAGGCTTCTATATAAAGCTCAAACAGGTTTACAGACGGCCCAGTTCAACAGTAAGCTGCCAGTAGAAGAATTAAGATCTCTGTGAGTTTTATGCTGTTGTTCCTGCTGCTCGGCTCCGTCTCCACAAGTGAAGGTGTTGATTGACAGCAGACTTTTCCTCCAGACATCTACACTGCGCTGACTTCGTTGGTTCAACTGAAGGCGGACATGACTACAGGTACAGTAATGATCTGTTTGCATCGTGTCATAGCAGTTCAGAAATATCCAAAAGGATTGAAATAAGTATTTGTATTTTTTTTAAATTAACGTGTGGAATATTTTCTGGATGAATAGATGAGTTGTTAGGTCTCTAAAATGTTGATCAGTGTTTCCCAAAGCCCAAGATGACGTCCTCAAATGTCTTGTTTTGTCCACAACTCAAAGATCTTCAGTTCTCTGTCATAGAGGAGAGAAGAAACTAGAAAATATTCATATTTAACAAGCTGACATCACACAAAATTCACTGTTTTTTTCATAAAAAATGATTCAACGTGATTCATTGATTATCAAAATAGTTTGAGATTTATTTAATAGTTGACAACTGATTCATGCAGCTCTAAAGAAATGTCCAAAGAAACTGAAGGAGCAGAAAAATGAAGCTGACAAAGAAACTGTCTCTGATTTTGCAGAACAAGCACAGCTGAGGGCTGAAGTGGACAAGCTGAAGCAACAACTGAAAGGTATTGTTCTCTCTGTTCAGCTGTGTGGCATGAAGTTCAACTTATCATTTATTCTAAATAACTGAAAACTGCAGAGGTTGCAATCATAATTCATTTCCGTCCAGCTGCTTCTAGGAGTTAGAAGATTGTAACTCACACGGTCCATTGTTGTTCCACACTGTTAAGCTCCTCATCTCCTATTAAGGCCCCTTGGTAAATAAAGTATCTAATTGGGAAATCCAGATCTGTTCAGATCTTTTTTGATGTTGTTTTTTTGGTTTCCCCCACATATTGCAAACCACAGGTTTTACAAATAATCAAACAAACGTTTTTATTTTAAGGGTTGTTAGACAATGGAATAGCATAGACATCATCATTATCCTACTCATCAACACCATCATCATCATCATCATCATCATCATCATCATCATCATCATCACCAAAATCACGGTCCACATGAACCACATCATAGCGCTAACTAAACTACACACTTTACCAAGTGTATTGAGGGTTACTACCTCCTCCCCAGGACCGAGTTAACAAGAGTAATGGCTGTGGGGGTGAAGGAGGGCTTGTACCTGTTACTCTTCATCACAGGGAATCTCAACCTGGAGCCAGAAGGCAAAATCTGAAATTCAGAGTAAAGGGGGAGATCGCTGTCAGACAGAATGGCTTCGGCCTTCCTTCCTACTTGTCTGTTGAACCAATCAGTTAGCATACTCTGCTGTACCCCCAAGATCTTGCTGCTCACTGTCACTATCCTGGATAGTGTGTTTTAGTCCTTGATGCTGAGGTTCCCGTAGCAACAGATTAAAGAAAAGGTTCAAACAGACTCGATATATCATCTGTAAAATAGGATCATGAGGGTCTTATCAACATGGAACTGAGATAACTAACAGATGAAGAACAAATGTTGCTGTCCCTTTTTACATAATGTCTCAGTTTTATAATTAAAATTCAGCTTGTCATCAATAAAACTCCCCAGGTACTTGTAGTTCTCTATAAAGTCTACCAGCTGTGTTTGTAACGCCTGCTGTTTTCTTCTGGAACGATGATATGCTTTTAACTGTCAGGCTTCAATTACAGATACTAGTTTTCTTTATGTTTTGACATTTTTTGGAGGAGATAGGACTCAAAATAATCAGTTTGTTTGATGAATTTTAAAATAACGTTCTCTCTCTCTCTCTCTCTCTCTCTCTCTCTCTCTCTCTCTCTCTCTCTCGCTCTCTGAGTGAGTGAGCTGCAGCGATCTGTAGTTTTTCTTTTTTGATAATATCGGTCAATTTTGTTTAGTTTATTGGTAGTAGATCACTTTAGCATTATTTTTTTGTACTTTTTGGAGGTTAGTTTGGGTAATTTGGGTGGTTTTGTCTCCTGCCGGCGTCTCTCCGGTCGGTGTGTACAGCCGCCATGGTGAATGGAGAGGGGTTCTCCACGCTCACTAGAAAGCATGGAGTAAAGATCTGTCCTAGTTTCCCGTGTAGTGTGGAGGACATTGGGTTATCTGTGGGGGAAAAGGTCGGGGACGGTAGTATTATGTCAGCCGCTCAGATGAACGGCGCCGTGGTCATCTTCCTGGACCGAGAGGACAAGGTGAACCAAAAAAAAAAAAGATCCTGTCTGGATGTAAATCTCAGTTGTCTCACCACAGACAGCTGTTTATGATACTGAATCATCAGAATGAGGAGCTAAACCTCCTCTTCCATGTCAAGGTAGATGATTATGAATACGTGATTTTTGTAACTTCACCGGGGATGAAATGTTTTGGTTTTGGAGAGGCAGGACACACGGTGAAGGCCTGCTCTAAACAAAGTAATCTGAATCTTCCCGGTCCGGGAGGGGCTGCTGGTGCCCAGCTGTCCACTGCCAGGGTGGCGGACCCCCCACTGTCCGATGGGGCTGCTGCCAGAGAACCGGCTGCTGCCTTGGAGCCGGCTGCCGCCTCTGAGTGGCCGGCAACCACTCCGCGTGCTCCGACGTAGAGAAACGTGTAGTGGGTGAGGAAAAAGAAAAAGAAAAAAAAACAGGTCAAGATGTGTGTGGGGAACAGACAGGTGAGATCAGGGCAACACAGGACAGTCTGGCTCTACAACATCAGGGCCAGACTCGATGTCTCGCTGAGACATTGATGCTTTTAGGCGTTGGTGTTTTAATGATATTGTTTTTTCTGTTGTTGATGAAGAGTTGCTTTTGCACAAGTTTTTACCAGATGATATTATGTTTATAAACAAATAATGATATTTTAATGCATTAGCAATGTATTTAATTGTGAAATTGTTCAAATTCTAAATATGTAAATAGTGTTTTTGTAAAAA
>NC_050185.1:35718475-35720975 GCF_008315115.2 Sander lucioperca
TGTATGTGTGTGTGTGTCTGTGTGTGTATGTGTCTTGTCTGTGTGTGTGTGTGTGTGTGTGTGTGGAGAGAGTGTGTCTGTGTGTGTGTATGTATCTTGTCTGTGTGTGTGTGTGTGTGTGTGTGTCTGTGTGTGTCTGTGTGTGTCTTGTCTGTGTGTGTGTGTGTGTGTGTCTGTGTGTGTATGTATCTTGTCTGTGTGTGTGTGTGTGTGTGTGTGTGTGTCTGTGTGTGTATGTATCTTGTCTGTGTGTGTGTGTGTGTGTGTGTGTGGAGAGAGAGTGTGTGTGCCCATGCGTGAGTGGAGATAATCAGGAATGTTTTAAATAAACAGCTTGAGGAAAATTGTGGTTATAAAATCCTCTATTGTAATTGGGTGGATTTGGAGCGTTAAAGAGAGACATATCATCATAAGCTCTGTCGACTGAGGACTGAGCCTACTTCTCTCACAAACAGAGAGTTTCATGCTTTCAAAGGAAAAATACATTTTTAAACCCAGAAGTACCAAAAGATACTATTAAAAAAGTAAGTAAATTAAAAGAAATATTCACTGAATAAAACATATGAACAAATGAACAAAAACGACAAACATTTAACAAATTAACTCCAAGAAAAAGTCATTTTTAAATTTAAATAATATGACAGGAAAACCAGAAAAGATTTGGACTGTTTGTTATAGTATATATATATATATATATATATATATATATATATATATATATATGGATGTCTGAGATGTTGTTGATGTCAGTTTGTGTCTCAGAAATGCTGACGCTGGAGTTGGATTTTGGTGATTTGTGTTGAAAACTCCATCAGGATGGATAAAATAAAAACATCACCCAATGACATATTTCATGAAAAGGAATTTATTAAAATACGTTCTTATACATTTTCTTTGCCTAGAAAATAAATGATGAATGTATTTTTTATTTTTTTTTTTATATAGTAAAAGCTTTCTTTTAGTATACTGTATGTACAACATTTTCTTTAAAGGTCCAATATGTAATACTGACGGCTAGTGTTTAAAATTGTTACTGCAGTCCAAATTCAAAATACTGGAGAGAGTTTTCTCCCCTGGCCCCTCCTCCCTAGACTCAAAGTTTATGGGAGTTGCCATGCTGCGAACGCTAAACCCAACGTCACACAATTTCAAAGTTAGCTAGATGCTGGTCTCGCATTGCCAGACATTACTCCATGACGGAGTTGCTAGATGCTGCGATGTTTACGGTTATAAAAGCCCTTGCTCTTGGGGCACTCTGTTCCTGGCTGCTATATGTAACAACATCAACAGCTAAAAAGATCGCGACCTTGTGGAGCTTTGTGCCCAACGGACAGCTACCCTTTCTCCGCTTATCGTCGCTACAACAGCTACTAAAAAGACGGCAACATTGCAGAGCTTTGAGCCCGACTGACAGCCACCCTTTCTCGGCTTATCGTCGCTGCAACAGCCACTAAAAAGACGGCGACATTGCAGACCTTAGTGCCTGACTGACAGCCACCCTTTCTCGGCTTAAAGTCGCTACAACAGCTGCTAAAAAGACAGCGCCATTGCAGAGCTTTGTGCCTGACTGACAGCCACCCTTTATCAGCTGAAAGTCGCTACAACAGCTGCTAAAAAGACAGCGCCATTGCAGAGCTTTGTGCCTGACTGACAGCCACCCTTTATCAGCTGAAAGTCGCTACAACAGCTGCTAAAAAGACAGCGCCATTGCAGAGCTTTGTGCCTGACTGACAGCCACCCTTTATCAGCTGAAAGTCGCTACAACAGCTGCTAAAAAGACAGCGCCATTGCGGAGGTTTGTGCCCGACTGACAGCCACCCTTTATCGGCTTAAAGTCGCTACAACAGCTACTAAAAAGACAACGCCATTGCGGAGGTTTGTGGTCGACTGACAGCCACCCTTTCTCAGCTTATCGTCGCTGCAACAGCCACTAAAAAGACGGCGACATTGCAGAGCTTTGTGTCCGACTGACAGCCACCCTTTTTCGGCTTATCGTCGCTGCAACAGCCGCTAAAAAGACAGTGCCATTGCAGAGCTTTGTGCCCGACTGACAGCCACCCTTTTTCGGCTTAAAGTCGCTACAACAGCTGCTAAAAAGACAGCGCCATTGCAGAGCTTTGTGCCTGACTGACAGCCACCCTTTCTCGGCTTATCATTGCTGCAACAACCACTAAAAAGATGATGACATTGCAGAGCTTTGTGCCTGACTGACAGCCACCCTTTATCGGCGTAACGTTGCTGCAACAGCCACAGTCTGTCAGGTCAGTCATGTTACACATAATCAAAATAGTAAATTATCTGAAATGAAATTTTGTAATTCTGATAATTTCTGAGTAGGAGTTTTGTCAAATATCGTTTGGATGCGCCGGTGCGTCTTTCGTCCTCAGAGGCTTAATATCTGGTGACATATTGTTATAATTTTTTTTTTACATATTGGACCTTTAATATGTGTGTCGCCGATTGTTTTCCTCTCCGGTGGGAGTGGCTCTGTGTTTTCACA
>NC_050185.1:35725975-35740975 GCF_008315115.2 Sander lucioperca
TAAACAGTTTTTTCAACATTTTGGATGTCTTTTTCGACACTTTTGTGAAAAAAATACGACCAAACCGTTGGGAAATAAACTTTTTATTCAAATTTTGACCCAGAAAAACGAGAAGTTGTAGGTCAACGCGAAGGCAAAACGAGGGTAAAGGTAGCTTTTAAAATCTGTGATCTCATGGTAGGTTGAAATACTACTTTAAATATATCAAAGTAGTATTTCGTCCTGTGGTGCGCCGGTACCTGAGGATCATGATGTAGGACGGCGTCTGGGAGAAGGAGGCGATGAAGCTGGTGACGCCGAGCAGAGACACGAACGGGACCAGCAGGTGGGAGCAGCCGCTACCGCACGTCCCGGGAGAGGCGGAGCCCCGGCCGCTCACGCACGCACACCCTGTGTAGTTCTACACACACACACACACACACACACACACACACACACACACACACACACACACACACACACAGACACACACACACACACACAGACACACAGACACACACACACACACACACACACACACACACACACACACAGACACAGACAGACGACAGACACACAGACACACACACACACACACACACACACACACACACACACACACACACACACACACACACACACACACACACACACACACACACACATACACACACAGACACAGACACACACACACACACACACACACACACACACACACACACACACACACACACACACACACACAGACACACACACACACAGACACACACACACACACACACACACACACACACACACACACACACACACACAGGAAGAGATAATGGTGATGAGATTAAAGCCGCAATGTAAACACACAACTGAGGATTTATCTGCTCTAAAGGCCCAAACACACTGAACGTGTCAGACGCGTACGTTTCGCAGCGCTGGAATGTAACAAAGTACATTTCCTCCAGTACTGTACTTAAGAACAAATGTTGAGGCACTTGTACTTTACTTCAGTCTAGATAAGACCCAATCAGGAGGAGAAACGTTGGCGTCAGTGTCGGTGTTGCCAAAGGTCTCCGTTTGCAGCCGTTGAGACTCCAACACAACCCCGCAGGGGGAATGAGAGGGGGAAACGCCAGAGCAGGGGGAATGAGAGGGGGAAACGCCAGAGCAGGGGGAATGAGAGGGGGAAACGCCAGAGCAGGGGGAACGAGAGGGGGGAACGCCAGAGCAGGGGGAATGAGAGGGGGAAACGCCAGAGCAGGGGGAATGAGAGGGGGAAACGCCAGAGCAGGGGGAATGAGAGGGGGAAACGCCAGAGCAGGGGGAATGAGAGGGGGAAACGCCAGAGCAGGGGGAATGAGAGGGGGAAACGCCAGAGCAGGGGGAACGAGAGGGGGGAACGCCAGAGCAGGGGGAATGAGAGGGGGAAACGCCAGAGCAGGGGGAATGAGAGGGGGGAACGCCAGAGCAGGGGGAATGAGAGGGGGAAACGCCAGAGCAGGGGGAATGAGAGGGGGGAACGCCAGAGCAGGGGGAATGAGAGTGGGGAATGTAGCAGAAGATTTTCCTTTTTAAACCAAAACGTAGATGTAGATGTGGCCTAAATGGGCCCATGCTTGTTTTTTGGATGTAAAAGTACTTTCATCTCACCTTCCGCTCTTTGTGTGTTACCCAGTGACGGACTGGTAATCTGGCATTTGGGCAGATGCCAGAGGGGCCGTTTGAGCCGGCCGGCCAATCAGAGAGCCGCATGATTGTCAAAGCCATGCGGCCACTTAATTGTAAACAGCGGCCCATATAATATCTTCCGGCCCCCTTACAAGTGCGTCAATAATAATGTTATTTTTATTACGATAGCCAAACTTGTCCAAATCCATCACACCTACTAGCAGCGTAATCTGATATTTATACCACATATGAGTGTCTCTATATCACAGTCATGGTTACCCTCTGCAGTCTACAGTCACGAACTTTTGGTGGGTGGAAAATGCCAGGGCCATTTTGTGTTCCCAGTCCGTCACTGGTGTTACCGTTGTGTAAAATCCCTTCGCTACAGGAAACGTTAACCTCTGAATGTAGTTGGGGTGATGACCTGCTTCTGTGTAAAGCAGTCCTTCCAGAAAACCGTGATTATGCGATCACATAATTCAATGCATAATCAGCCGTCAGCTGATCAGCAAGTCTGCATATTTATGCGGGGGGGGGGGCGCATTTTTTCAAATACGCCAAACTTTCGCCGCATAAATTGCAGATTTCCGCGCAAAATATGCGGGGTTTGCATGATTTCATAATCCCCGCACTTTCGTTGCAAAAAAAGTCACATATATCTTAGCAGAAAGTTGAAAAATGTTGCGTTTACTTCACACAAGAGCAGCCGTTTTCCCCTGTTTCCATGGGAACGTTATGAAGTGACGTAATTACGTGACGTGAACATCATCGAAAAGCTGCAAACCCCGCAATGAAGCCATGATGAAACCGCAGTTTCTGCAAGTTCCTGCAATTTCATCCCATACAATTAGCCTTTCGCCGAGCCCCGCCCCCCTTAGTTACTGTTGCTACGTCCGACAAACAAATGGTCAAACACGACCAGCGCGACAGATTGCCATGACGGGAAGAGGTATACCCGTGCGTGTCAGTGACCTTTTCTGGAGCAATACCTCCGCGATATCCTCCAGATTGAGGCAAAAGGGGTTACAGTATACAGTGGAGGGATATATTCAAAATATAAAAATACGCAATGAAGGAGACACGACTACTATCGAGGCTAATGCTTACCGGTCTCAAGCGAAATCTGAGAAACCCCGTGATCTGTACCTCAAATGCGGGATTGGGGAACAAAATGCTACATGAAAGATAAAAACAAAATGATTTAAAGTTGCTTGTTGGGGCGCTATGTTCGACTTTGTTGTAAACTGACGAAAAATAAAGTTGGGGAGCTCAAAGACCCAACACAACAGCAGCTAGCAATGTAGCTAGCGTTAGCTAACATGTTAACTAATGTTGGTAAAGCTAAAGGGCTCGTTAAGCTTAGCTTAGAGAGTAGTTAACATTCTGGCAATGATATCCATGGTAATTGTCGGTACACGATCCGTTCTGCCTGCACGATCCGTTCTGCACATGCGCAAGATAATACTGTTTTACCGAGGATACGACCTGCACGATCTGTTCCACGCTAGCCTATGGCTAGCCTCCACCGGGAAGCTAACGTTAGTTTAGCTAACAGCTAATTCGGCTAACCGCTAGCTGACAGCTAGATTCAGTCTAAAGTAACGTTAACTCAAACTTAATGGGAAAAGCAGGCTACAGCTAAATTAAGACTTCACAGTAATAACAATAAAGACAAGTATTGAGTGATTGTATTTTAAATGAGCACAAGTAAAGTAGAACTGACGTAACAGCTGTTATATATGTTAGGTGTTTGTTATATATGTCAACGTTTATTTTCAAGTTTTATTTTGAGGGTCTTTTAAAGTTATTACATGCTGTCTCAGCTAGCAGTTAGCCGAATTATCTGTTAGCTAAACTAACGTTAGCTTGCCTGTGGAGGCTAACGGCAGACCGCTACAATCAGCTAGCGGTTAGCCGAATTAGCTGTTAGCTAAACTAACGTTAGCTTGGCTGTCGACCGGAAGCGTGGAACAGATCGTGCAGTGTAGTAAGTTCTCGTACAACCGCGCATGCGCGAACATTTTGCGCATGTGCAGAACGGATCGTGTACCGACAGTAATCATAACTTTGGTCCAATTTGTGTTCTTGCCTCTAGTTAGTAGATCTAGACAACACGGTAACTAGTTAGCTGTTAGCCTTACCTTTGAGCAGACGTACTTATGCTTCGTAATGTTCGATATATTTAACTGGGAGTGGGACCGTCCACACTGTTGTGTTTCAGCTTTGGGAATGGAAAGAACACAACTCCTCCCGACAATCTCTCGGGGTATCTAGTGTCCGATTTACAAACGCCGTGGGCGCACCGCTTCACCATCTTACTTGGAGTCAATGTTTGTCAGACCTGCTCACATAGTAACGGTTGCTATGATGTGTGATTGGACAATGGCCGTTTTGGGGGAGGGGCCGGCGAGAGGTCAATTGCATAAATATCCCGCATATTCCATCGTATTTTTTAAGAAAACGTGCCGCATAATCAAGGATTTTTGCCCACAACAATCACAAAAAAACTCCACATTTTTCTGGAATGACAAAGGTAAGGTAAAGAGGTGAAAGTGATGTGTCTACTTTCCTTCTTTCCCTCCTCGTTTACTCAAACTCCGCTCTAGGATTCTTTCACTTTTCCCGGAAAACCACACGGGAGCATTTAGGAGGACAGAGTGAAAGTAAAAGCAACGGAGAGAGATTTCATCCCGCTGAGGGATCAGATAAAGTCTTCTGGCTGAACATCTCGTTGCCTTTACTCCACACATCTGGACATGATGTCACATCCTGCACATCTGCCCGTTATCTGACTGAGTCTTACATCGGTTTTTAACTTTCATTTTCAAGTTTAAAAATCACAGAATTACTGCCAGATCTCCAGCCCAAACTTGGAGCTGATATTGGAATGTGGACTCATGTGGATGACAAATTTTGAACTATTTAATTTTTCAAGAAGAGGGATATTATCGAATCTTCAAAACCATCCGGAAAAGACTAGTTCCAACACTTTTCTATCTATCTATCTATCTATCTATCTATCTATCTATCTATCTATCTATCTATCTATCTATCTATCTATAGGTATATCTATCAATCTATCTATCTATCTATCTATCTATCTATATATATATCTATCTATAGGTATATCTATCTATCTATCTATCTGTCTATCTATATATCTATATAATCTATCTATCTATCTATAGGTATATCTATCTATCTATATATCTATCTATCTATAGGTATATCTATCTATCTATCTGCCTGTCTGTCTGTCTGTATGTCTGTCTGTCTATCTATCTATCTACCTATGTGTCTGTCTGCCTGTCTGTCTGTCTGTCTATCTATCTATCTATGTGTCTGTCTGTCTGCCTGTCTATCTGTCTGTCTGTCTGTCTATCTATCTTTCTTTCTGTCTATCTATCTGTATATCTATCTATCTATCTCTCTATAGGTATATCTATCTATCTATCTGCCTGTCTGTCTGTCTGTATGTCTGTCTGTCTGTCTATCTATCTATCTATCTACCTATGTGTCTGTCTGTCTGTCTGTCTGTCTGTCTGTCTGCCTGTCTGTCTGTCTATCTATCTATATATATCTGTCTGTCTGTCTGTCTGTATGTCTGTCTGTCTATCTATCTATCTACCTATGTGTCTGTCTGCCTGTCTGTCTGTCTATCTATCTATCTATGTGTCTGTCTGTCTGCCTGTCTTCCTGCCTGTCTGCCTGCCTGCCTGACTGCCTGTCTGTCTTCCTGCCTGTCTGCCTGCCTGCCTGCCTGTCTGTCTGTCTGTCTATCTATCTAATCTGAGTTCCCCCAGCAGACTAACAGAGAGCGTTGTTTGGCTTCTACTATAGTTTCACTATTGTCATATTAATGTTTTCTGTTCTTACTCAAGACCTCTTCCACAGAAACACATGTTCAGGGAACAGTTACACACCGAGGACAGGGTGTGACTGTGGGAGAGACTGTGAGATACTCAGTACGTTAACATGCACACAAACATCGCACTATTATTCTGAATATGACAATATTCCCAAGTTGATACAGGTCATGTAAACAGCATTTTCCGGTTAGATATTCAGAATAAGGCCTTTTTCCGAATATAGCATTTTCCGATTAAGACGTGTGATATTCCAGTAGGCTATTATTCAGGTTTTAGACGTATTCTTTGGACATGTATACAGCACATGGACAAATCAACCCCGTAGATTTCCACGGAGACCAGTGAAGGATGTTAGAAGATCTTTCCCGGTGATGGCTGAGCGTTACTGAGCAGCCTCCAACTGAGCTTGAAGACGTAGATGTGACGTGAGCAACCTGTCTGAAAGTTGGAAGTCTTCTGGTAGCTGTGCCAAGAGAAATCTCAATCATTCCCAATCTAGCAGAGACGGAGAGCGTAGGTATATGTAAGGAGATAACATAGACACAGGCTAATTATTGATCACTAAAATGATAGTTAACATTAGTAATTACACTTAAACAGCTAATGGAAGTCCAAACTGCCTGAGAGCTTCACCTGTACTATACGGTAATTCCTCTACTAAGAGACAGAGACTATTGCCGTCCCTTTAGCGCTATAAGTCAACACGCTTGGTCGGGACTCCCTTCCCTTTTGACGCAGTTATGTTAAGGAAAAGGTCGTGGGTGGGCGTACGGTTCTGTGACACGCGGGAGGAAAGTAAAAAGCGACTATAGCAAGCGTGACAAGCGGGACGTGATCCCCTCTCTCCTGGTGAAAGTCCTGTGTTTGACCCATCCACCCCCCCCAACCAACCTCCTTACATACTACTCTCTAAATCCTCTCTAACTGCTGCTCTACAAACACGCTGAAAGACGCCTTTTTCGTCGCTTCAGACGCTGACAGCCACTGTCCAAACATCCTTATTTTACAAGTTGGGAATGAGAACGAGTTGCGTTTTGTGCTCCTTTCTTTATATTTTATATTATATACATTCTAAATATATTATATTTCGGTTCAGACACTGGTTCAGGCACTGGTACCGTTTTAAAGGTACGATACCCAACCTTACTTAGGTTTTTGGATGTGAGCCGAGCTTTGAAGGAATGAAAGAGGGACGCTCCAACGTTCCAAGTCCTCCACCGCTGGAACACTTTGAAAAAATCCTGTTTTGCACGACTGCGTGTAAACGGGAATATTATATATAATATTCACTTTCATTAGCCGTGTAAACAGCTTAGTCAGAGAATCTTCTTTTTAGGAATTAGGGCGAAAACCGGAATATTATGTGCATGTAAACGTACTGAATTAGTGAGAGAAGATTATAGATAGTATCAGAGCAAAAGCAGAAGAGAAGATAAACAGACTCTGCTGACTGCAGCCCGGAAACTATTGACATTGAGTGGTGAAATAATTCTTACTTTTGTTTTGTTGTTGGTATCTGTCTCCATGGCGACACAGCCGGCGTGGCAGGGAGATCTGAACTCCACGCCGTCCGAACCGCAGACTGGATTAAAGGCTTCCTGAGGACACCGACAGGCAGCGCTGCACGGCAACGCAACAGCGCTGAAAACACACACAGACACACACAGAGACACACACAGACACACACAGAGACACACAGAGACACACACACACAGACACACACACACACAGAGACACACACACACAGAGACACACACAGACACACACAGAGACACACAGAGACACACACAGACACACACAGAGACACACACACACAGAGACACACACACACAGAGACACACACACAGAGACACACACAGACACACACAGAGACACACACACACAGACACACACAAACAGAGACACACACAGACACACACAGAGACACACACACACACACACACACACAGAGACACACACAGAGACACACACAGACACACACACACACAGAGACACACACAGAGACACACACAGACACACACACACACACAGAGACACACACACACACACACAGACACACACACAGACACACAGACACACACACACACACACACACACACACACACACACACACACACACACACACACACACACACACACACACACACACACACACACACAGAGACACACACAGAGACACACACACACACAGACACACAAACAGACACACACAGACACACACAGAGACACACACACAGACACACACAGACACACAAACAGACACACACAGAGACACACAGAGACACACACACACAGAGACACACACACAGACACACACACAGACACACACAGACACACACACAGACACACACACACACAGACACACACAGACACACACACAGACACACAGACACACACACACACACACACACACACACACACACACACACACACACACACACACACACACACACACACACACACACACACACAGAGACACACACAGAGACACACACACACACAGAGACACACACAGAGACACACACACAGACACACACAGACACACACACAGACACACACAGAGACACACACACAGACACACACAGACACACAAACAGACACACACAGAGACACACAGAGACACACACACACAGAGACACACACACAGACACACACACAGACACACACAGACAGACACACACACAGACACACACAGACACACACACAGACACACACAGACACAGAGACACACACAGACACACAGACACACAGACACACACACACACACACACACACAGACACACAGACACACACACACACACACAGAAACACACAGAGATTGCAGTTGAGAACGTCAGTTATAACGGCCCACGTATTAAAAAATTGTCGGGTTTAAATCGGGCTCGGGCTCATAATTCCAGGTAATGTGTCGGCCGGGCTTGGACGCACCGTGCACAGGCTCGGGTAGGGTCGGGCTGGATTTTTTGGGGCCGATCTAAGCTGTATTTGGGTGTAAGTTTGGCAGAGTGTCGGTGTTTGTACCTGGGAGGAAAGACCCCGGCGACCTTCTGGGTGGAGCAGCCCATGAGCAGCAGCGGCGTGGAGGAGAGCAAGCAGAGCAGGATGGCACCGGTGCACAACTTGCTGGCACCGCTGACCGAAATATTCAACCTCCGCATCAGGACTCCGCCCAGAACGGTGCCCAGCACCGCCAGCGGGATGCAAACCCCTCCTGAAACAGAGACACCAGGGAGACACAACGTTCAACTTCATTTAATCCCAACGTTCCCGTGTTAACCGCTAGACCAGTGTTTCTAAAATGGGGGTACGTGTCCCCCTAGGGGTCCTCTGGAGGACTGCAGGGGGTACGTGTAGGGGGTACGTGTCCCCCTAGGGGTACTCTGGAGGACTGCAGGGGGTACGTGTCCCCCTAGGGGTACTCTGGAGGACTGCAGGGGGTACGTGTCCCCCTAGGGGTACTTTAGAGGACTGCAGGGGGTACGTGTCCCCCTAGGGGTACTTTAGAGGACTGCAGGGGGTACGTGTCCTCCTAGGGGTACTTTAGAGGACTGCAGGGGGTACGTGTCCCCCTAGGGGTACTCTGGAGGACTGCAGGGGGTACGTGTCCCCCTAGGGGTACTTTAGAGGACTGCAGGGGGTACGTGTCCCCCTAGGGGTACTCTGGAGGACTGCAGGGGGTACGTGTCCCCCTAGGGGTACTCTGGAGGACTGCAGGGGGTACGTGTCCCCCTAGGGGTACTCTGGAGGACTGCAGGGGGTACGTGTCCCCCTAGGGGTCCTCTGGAGGACTGCAGTGGGTCTGTGAGATATTTAACTAAATGTTTAATAGTAACAAGGCTGTGGTCCAGAACATTGTTCCTCTTTATGGAGACTTTTTTTCCTGCCAAAAATGTGACATTTGCGTCTCCTTCTCTGGACCTAATCTATCCTTCCTTCCTTCTACTTTTTTTTCCGCTTTTTTCGAAGTTATGTCACTGTTTTCTATTTTCGACCTATTCATGCCTGAGGCTACTTCCTTCCTTCTTTCTACCATCTTTTTTTACAGTTTGTCTCCTTTTCTCATCAGCATTTACATGTTTGTTCATGCTGTTGCTTAGTAAATCTATCGCTGTATTGTTCCTCTTTATAGAGACCTTTTTTTCTAGCATAAATGATTAGCGCTGGTCAGGGGGAACTTGGCTTAAAGAATCTATTCAAAAGGAGTACAATGTTGAAAAAAGTTTGAGAACCACTGCAGTAGATAACGGCCGGGGGAGATCGTTGTTTCCATGATCCTGTTTGAATTTAAAGGAACACGCCGACTTATTGGGAATTTGTCTTATTCACAGTAACCCCCAGAGTTAGATTAGTCCATACATACCCTTCTCATCTCCGTGCGTGCTGTAAGGCTGTCTGATGGCTCCAGCGGTAGCTTAGCCTAGCACAGATCCTGGAGGTAACCGGCTCCATCTAGCCTACTGCTCCCAATAAGTGACAAAATAACGCCAACATTTTCCTATTTACATGTTGTGATTTGTAGAGTCACAGCGTGTACAAATAACAAGGTCACATGACACACAGCCATCTTCTAACCGTAAACAAACTGGGAACTATATTCTCAGACAGGTTTGCTGCAAAGCAAATCATTCCGCCCAAGTACTATATTCTTCCGCCTGAGAATATAGTCGGAGAAGGGTATGTCTGGACTTGTCTAATTCTTGGGGTTACGGTGAATAAGCTAAATTCCCAATAAGTCGGCGTGTTCCTTTAAGGTTTGCTGCGTTGATTCAGAGATGTTCAGTCATTTTCTGGAAGTTCAACTCAAGTCTTTGACCTGGAGGTCCAAGTCAAGTCTCCAGTCTCTGGCCATCTGATCTGTCCCTAACACTGTATTGTTAAATCTTATGACTTGACTTGGTGTCGCCATCGTCAATGTATTTTTTTTTATATGTGAGTGCACGCACATGCTTCAAAAACGGTCGTCTCTGAGTGAGTGTGTGTGTCTGTGTGTGTATATGTGTGTGTGTGTGTGTGTGTGTGTGTGTGTGTGTGTCTCTGTGTATGTGTGTGTGTGTGTGTTAGTGAGTGTGCATGTGTGTGTCTGTGTGTGTGTGTGTCTCTGAGTGAGTGTGTGTGTGTGTGTGTGTATGTGTGTGTGTGTGTGTGTGTGTGTGTATGTGTGTGTGTGTGTGTGTGTGTGTGTCTCTGTGTGTATGTGTGTGTGTGTGTGTGTGTGTGTCTCTGTGTATGTGTGTGTGTGTGTGTGTGTGTGTGTGTGTTAGTGAGTGTGTGTGTATGTGTGTGTGTGTGTGTGTGTGTCTCGCTCTGTGTTTGTGTGTGTCTATGTGTGTGTGTGTGTGTGTGTGTGTGTGTGTGTGTCTATGTGTGTGTGTGTGTGTGTGTTAGTGAGTGTGCATGTGTGTGTGTGTGTGTTAGTGAGTGTGTGTGTGTGTGTGTGTGTGTGTGTGTGTGTGTTAGTGAGTGTGCATGTGTGTGTCTATGTGTATGTGTGTGTGTGTGTGTGTGTGTGTGTGTGTGTGTCTATGTGTGTGTGTGTGTGTGTGTGTGTGTTAGTGAGTGTGTGTGTGTGTGTGTGTGTGTGTGTGTGTGTGTGTGTCTATGTGTGTGTGTGTGTGTGTGTGTGTTAGTGAGTGTGCATGTGTGTGTCTATGTGTATGTGTGTGTGTGTGTGTGTGTGTGTGTGTGTGTGTGTCTCTGTCTATGTGTGTGTGTGTGTGTGTGTGTGTGTGTGTGTGTGTGTGTGTCTCTGTGTATGTGTGTGTGTGTGTGTTAGTGAGTGTGCATGTGTGTGTCTGTGTGTGTGTGTGTGTCTCTGAGTGAGTGTGTGTGTGTGTGTGTGTATGTGTGTGTGTGTGTGTGCGTGTGTGTATATGTGTGTGTGTGTGTGTGTGTGTGTCTCTGTGTGTATGTGTGTGTGTGTGTGTGTGTGTGTGTGTCTCTTCTTCAAAAACGGTCGTCTCTGAGTGAGTGTGTGTGTCTGTGTGTGTATATGTGTGTGTGTGTGTGTGTGTGTGTGTGTGTGTGTGTGTGTGTATGTGTGTGTGTGTGTGTGTGTTAGTGAGTGTGCATGTGTGTGTCTGTGTGTGTGTGTGTGTCTCTGAGTGAGTGTGTGTGTGTGTGTGTGTATGTGTGTGTGTGTGTGTGCGTGTGTGTATATGTGTGTGTGTGTGTGTGTGTGTGTGTGTCTCTGTGTGTATGTGTGTGTGTGTGTGTGTGTGTGTGTGTGTGTGTGTATGTGTGTGTGTGTGTGTGTGTTAGTGAGTGTGCATGTGTGTGTGTGTGTTAGTGAGTGTGCATGTGTGTGTCTATGTGTATGTGTGTGTGTGTGTGTGTGTGTGTGTGTGTGTGTGTGTGTGTGTGTGTGTGTGTGTGTGTGTGTGTGTGTGTGTGTGTGTGTGTGTGTGTGTGTGTGTCTATGTGTGTGTGTGTGTGTGTGTGTTAGTGAGTGTGCATGTGTGTGTCTATGTGTATGTGTGTGTGTGTGTGTGTGTGTGTGTGTGTGTGTGTGTGTGTCTCTGTCTATGTGTGTGTGTGTGTGTGTGTGTGTGTGTGTCTCTGTGTATGTGTGTGTGTGTGTGTGTGTGTGTGCAGTCTCACCTATCATCATGGTGGAGAAGGAGACCGTCTGGCTGAACTGTCTCTCGATGAACTTGGCCATGAAGGTGGCGAGGCCGGCCAGCAGCGCTGCCAGGTTGACCTGGGCCAGAACCACCAGCAGGAAGACGGGGCTCCGCAGGGTCCGCAGAGCGATACGAGGGAAACCTGCCGGACAAAACGGGGACAGTAAGGTCCCCTGCACACTGGCTGCGTGGCGTGAGCGTGTCAGCTGCGTGGCGTGTCCGTTTTTATTTCAGCTTCCATGGTAACCGGTAAGAGCTTGCACACTGCCTGCGTGACACGCACGTTAAGCCGTGCCTAAAAAGCGTGCATACTAGAAATAGGGCCGACGCCTACTTTTCATGCGACACGCAAGCGTGTTGGAAGCATTTCCAGGCAAAATAGAAAAAGGAAAACATTTTGATATGTCATTTTTACAGGAATACATATTAATAAATGACATTTTGATGTTTGAAAGTCTCGAGCATTCGTACATATAGCTATGAAAAGTAAAGCTCTGTATTCCACATATTTATTATTGTCAGCAGTCTCATGAACGCGTCCTCGTGATATCGTACGAAAATGTACGCACACCAAAACGTAAGATATCACACACACACACTAACACGCACACTAACATACATGCACACGCGCACACTAACACACACACACACACATGCACGCACACTAACATACATGCACGCGCGCACACTAACACACACACACACATGCATGCACACACACATGCACGTGCGCACACTAACACACACACACACACACACACACACGCACACACATACTAACACGCACGCACGTGTGCACACACACTGACATGCACGCACACACACACGCATGCACACTAACACACACACACACACACACACACACACACGCATGCACACTGACACACACACACACACACACACAGACACACACACACACACACACACACACACATGCATGCACACTAACACACACACACACACATACACACACACACACACACACACACACTAACATACACACACACACATACTAACACACACGCACACATGCGCGCACGCACGTGTGCACACACACTGACATGCACGCACACACACACACACGCATGCACACTAACACACACACACACACACACACACACACACACACACAGACACACACACACACACACAGACACAGACACAGACACAGACACACACACACACACACACACACTAACAGCTGCAGCCTCATCACACAGGAAACAGAAGGAAATAGATGACTCTTACTTTTGAGGAAGTGAAGGAGCGAGGTTTCCGGGAGCGCGCCGTTCTGCTGCTGCTTGCTGTCTGGTCGGCACTCGACATCCTCGGCGCCGTCCTGGACAAATATGGAAGCAGAACATCACATGCTGCGTTTCACAAGCACTCAGGCTGCAGTCGCTGCAGCTTTTACAGCACGGGTCTTCAACGTTATTTAGGCCAAGGACATCGTAAGGCGCTGACACACGAGCCGATAATCGGCCGTCGGACAGTCTGGCGAGGTCGGTGACTAGAGTCTGTTCGGTGTGTTCCGTGCCGTCGTCCGTCCGAGGGGCCGTTGGCCTTCATTTTGGCCGATTTGACATGTCAACCCAGTCTCACGGCAGTTTGTGTAAATGTCACGTTATTTTTAATCTATTGATACGTGTTCACGGTGACGTTTTTCTTGTTTTTTACGTGGTGGTCAGCACGAAATACCCTACGCGGGAAAGGACACCTCAGACGCCAGGAGACGGCCGAAAAGGACGTCTCAAATGCCGGGAGACGGCCGCGGGGGACCCGCCACAATAACGGGACGGTTGTGATTAGGAAGACTATGGGAAACTAAACGCCACATGCGGGACGCGATCCCAGCTCGCCCGGGTGAAAGTCCTGTGTTGTTGATTTTCGGTTCTTCATACTACTCCCTACCAAATCTTTTAAACTGACCTTTGTTGATCTGAAATGAAGACAGATTCAGCAGCTGCACGGCCTATTTCTCTCTTAAAATGTTTTCAGAAACACGTTTCGGGGAACTATTTTAGTCCAATATGAGATCGTATTCTGAACGAGCCGCCATGACAGTCTGGCTGTGAATTTCCCATAGACAGTATTTATATAACGGACCACCAGATCCCGTGTCTCTGGACGGAGACCATTGAAGGATATTAGAAGATCTTTTCACAACAACCGAACATATTGGCGGCTCGTTCAGAATACGATCTCATATTTTACGAAAATAGTTCACCTAAACGTCCCATGTTTTTGTTTCTAAGTGACTGATGGGAACAACAATCTTTGACTTTGGTCCAGTATTAAGAGAGATCGCTGCAGTCGGCAGCAGCAAAACAAGCTACAATATAAGTTAATAGGACAATTGTCCAGCTTGTATTTACCTTCACAAATGTTCTGTTTTTGCCGCTGACATACTCAGATTATTATTCTAAGTGTCTGACAACATTATGAAAGGATTCCTACAGAGATAGACCTTTAAAACCTCTTTGAGAAATTTCTGTTTAACCAGAAACAGCTCTGAAGTCACTAGCGCAAACTCCACCAGACTCCATTCAAAAAAACAACACTTTTAGCGTGTATAGAGCCAACGTATCTTCACATGTAAATCAGTAAACTATGTGTTTATTTCAACCAAAACTAGAGTTGTGATGGTTGGAAAAGTGGAAAGACGACCCATAACAGCTTTTTATAGTTTTTTTTGTGTTTCTGTCCACTTTGAATGAATTGTATTTTACGATGATAAAAGTAGTGATTATTTACATGGAGTCTGGTGGAGTTTGGTGATGGTGATGTCAGTGCTGTTTCATGTTAAACTAAAAGGATCTTCCTCTTTAACTAAAAGGTCTATCTCTGTAGGAATCCTTTCATAATGTTGTCAG
>NC_050185.1:35748475-35750975 GCF_008315115.2 Sander lucioperca
AGTAGTTTTAGTCGTGCAACAGAAAACTCAGATTGGACAGATAGTCTAGCTAGCAGTCTGGATTTACCCTGCAGAGATCTGAGGAGCAGGAGGGATGTTTTCTCACCTCTTTGGGCATGTTTCTGGGGAAGAAGAGGTACGGCAACGCCGCGAGGAAGAGGAGGCCGGCGGCCAGCAGGAAACCGAGCCACCACGCTCCGACCCAACGCAGGTCTGAATGCTCCAACTCCATCTGCTCTGGGAGACACAAACACAGACACAACGCTGGTTAAACCAACTCCATCTGCTCTGGGAGACACAAACACAGACACAACGCTGGTTAAACCAACTCCATCTGCTCTGGGAGACACAAACACAGACACAACGCTGGTTAAACCAACTCCATCTGCTCTGGGAGACACAACAACACGGTCTCACGGCAGTTTGTGTAAATGTCACGTTATTTTTAATCTATTGATACGTGTTCACGGGGACGTTCATCTTGTTTTTTTCGTGGTGCTCAGCACGTAATGGGAAGCATCTATACGGAGGTTGGGTTTCGGAAAAGAAGAACGGGGAAAGGACACGTCACACGTGGGAGACGGCCGCGGGCTCTGGGGGACGTGGGACAACAACAGGACGGTTAGGTTTAGGAAAAGAACAACGGGGAAATTAATCGTCACACGCGGGACACGATCCCCGGTCTCCTGGGTGAAAGTCCTGTGTAGTTTGACCCATCCACCCCCCCAACCAACCTCCCTGCACGGATTTTCAGCTTTTCATACTGATCACTACCGTAATCGTGCTGTGATCACGAAAGATGCTTCCCATTGAAATACATTAGATTAAAATTCGTGCTCACCACCATGAAAAAAAACGACATAAACGTGTCCGTGTACACAAATCAATAGATTAAATAACGTGACCATTTCACGAACTGCTGTGAGACTGGGTTGTTATACCAACTCCATCTGCTCTGGGAGACACAAACACAGACACAACGCTGGTTCAGCCTGGTCTCACGGAATTCCGTGAAATGATCACGAACTGTTAACAGCGCATTACATGGTGGTGGTACGAAATGTGTGAAATTTCCGTGTGGCCTCCACGGAAAACAATGCCAAAGTAAAGTCAATGAGAAGATGGCGTAGCATTAAGAGCGACAACGGTAGTGAGTAGTTAACCTGACGCCGCCATATGGACTGCTTGGCATTTGCTCGGCATATCCATCTGGGAACTTTCCGTTGGAGAACTTTTGGGAAGGGGCGAAAATACTGGTTAGCTGATTGGATAAACCATCTGACCAAATCAACCAATCAGATCAACGATATATCAAACTCTTGCTGAAACCAGTCGGGAGAAGAGCATAACCATCTTTTCCTCCGAGAAAAGCCTCCAGTGCCGTTTTTTGCTCTTCTTTCAATGAAGGAATACTTTCTAATTCGGATAAAACTTGCGCGATAGCTACACTCATCTCATCCGTGGAAGCCGCCACGTTGTTTAGACTGAACAGTCGCTTCTCGTTGCGTCACACCTAAACCCGCCTCCAAACCAACGCTGATTGGTCGGTCGTTTGGCGAACGGCTCCAAATTTTCTCTATCTCAAGATGCCAGACTGATCTGCAAGTGGAAAACTGGAGCTCACGAGATCAGGACGGTCTCATGAGAATAGCGAGTAGTATGAAAGCCCGAAAATCCGCGTAATGAGGTTGGTTGGGGTGGTGGATGGGTCATACAACACAGGACTTTCACCCCGGAGTCCGGCATGTCCCACGTATCAGGATTATTAAACCCAACCGTCCCGTTGAACTTTTCCTAAACTCAACCCGTCCGCTGTATACGGCCGTCCCGTTCTTCTTTTCCTAAATGCAAACTGCTGTTGTCCTGTAAGTAAGTAAGTAAGTAAGTAAGTAAAGTTTATTTCTATAGCACATTTAAAAACAGCTCGCGCTGACCAAAGTGCTGTACATAGCGCATTAGCCACAGGGTCATAAAATAAAATAAAATACACTTACAAATCAGTGATTTAGGCTAAAACGACATCAAAAGACAAACACTTATTTACAAATATAGCAGGATAAGACAATTAAGATGCCGTGCTGTACACCCATGACCTTTTCCTTAACTTAAGGGGCCCTTAAGGAATTATTCCGTGGGCCCATCACGGACTTTTAAGCGGCCGTGTTAATTTCATGGAGTTCTTCCGTGGGCCCATCACTGAATTTTCGGCGTTTCCGTGAAACTGCCACAGATTTTGAGTTAAAGGGCCGTGTTCATTTCACGGAATTCTGTGAGATCAGGTTGGCTGGTTATACCAACTCCATCTGCCTATGACATGGACAAAAACGTCCAAATATCGAACAAAACCATTGACAAAAGCGCTGTGTTTGCAAGTTTGTTTTAGCACGCAATCAAATATAAATAGGTGGAACATTACAGAGAGTTTGAAATCCCAAACCCTAACCCTTAGTAAAGTCTTGTTATGACAGCTGACAACTGTGAAGACGTTTCTCTTTTCACA
>NC_050185.1:35755975-35765975 GCF_008315115.2 Sander lucioperca
TGTCAAAACTGTGAAATAGCTGAAAACCAGAGCCGGAGCGAAGACATTTCACAGCTTCTGAACGTCACATTATGTCAGCGTGAAGAGGTATTTCCTCGTAGCTTTAACCCTGTGTGAGATATTTGTCTCTGCTCTGTTTTCTTTGGCTGGAATGGAGGAAATGACCAACATTAATCAGCTTTGTGAACTACAGTATATAAGTGAAGGCTACATGCAGGAAATCCTCCCTATCGCTTCAAAGCAAGTGTTCTAAATGGGGTCAGCCCTATGTTTCCACATTTCTAAGATTTTTCTCAAAATTAGGCCCTATGTTTCCACATTTCTAAGATTTTTCTTAAAATTAGGTCTTGTGTTCCTACATTTCCCTTCGATTTAAGCCCAAGATTTTTTAGGGTTAGGGTTAGGGGGATACAATCTGATACAAATTCATGAAAAAGGAAATGTGGGAACATAGGGCCTAATTTTGAAGGTTAGGGCTTAGGCTAAATAACGTTACTGTAAGATTAAAACTGGAGGGCAACAGGTCTGTCACAGCAAAATTAATTACATGAGATTTTTCTGCCTCTAACCCTAAGATTAGATCATAAGTATGACTGTTTCCTTGGTGTTAGATTTTCACTGGTCAGCTTTTCTTAAAATGAGTGATTTCATTATCTCTATTTGGGTTAGTATAATATTGCTTCATCCTCCTCTGCATTAAAGCGTAACTCTCGCCAAAATGTAACCTAGGGTCTTTTTGTGAATGTACCCGAGTCAAACTTTCGTTTAAAAGCATATTTAGGACGGAAGCGCCACTTTTAAGAGTTACCGTATTCTCGTTTTTCGGTTAAATGGCCTTTTGAATGGGAGAGCTAGCGACACTTTCATGCTAGCCTCCATAGCTAGGGGAGAGCCGGGACGGATGAAACATTCCAGTTTTCTCCGAGTGCAATGATGATAGACACACTTCCTTAGGTCAAAACATAGAGCATGTTAACCTCCTTCTATCAGCCAAATATCTTCCTGTTATTTCCTTTCATCACGGAGTTACAGGCCATAAATGAGTTTTGATGGTCAAAAGTAAACTTCATTAGCGGTTAAATTTTTTCGATTATTAGGGCCCGAGCGGTTTAAGGTAGAGTCTTATGTGAGGTATCAACGATCTCAGCAGAGACTTTCTTTTTAATTGGTGATGGTTTGACCCGCCCCCTATAATTTAGCCACGCCCCTTTTCACAACTAATGAACTGTATGACGTAGAGTCTTGTGTGAGGTATCATTGAACTCAGCAGAGAGTTTGTTTTTGATTGGTGATGGTTTGGCCCGCCCCCTATGTTTAAGCCACGCCCCTTTCATAAATGCTGACCAGTGTTGTAATGTAACGGAGTACAAATACTTCATTACTGTACTTAAGTAGAAATTTCACGTATCTGTACTTTACTTCGCTATTTAAATTTATGTCAACTTTCACTTTTACTCCACTACATTTCCTAGATAAAATGTATACTTTTACTCCGTTATATTTCCACTAAGCATCTTCGTTACTCGTTACTAAAAAAATAAAATTAGAAGAAATGTGTGCGACTGCAATAAGGGAGGTTTGGCGAATCACTGCTCCTAGATTGCATTACGCACGCTCTATTTCAGCGCTTGTTTGTCGCTAAAGGAGGAGGAGGACGCACAACTGAAACCGCCATGGAAGCACGAGCACCTACTGGAGGACCTCCCGTTACCGTAGACGACCACCCCGACGATAGTGGTGAACTCGGTGAACAGGGTAGTGGTGAAGATAACGTCGTACACCCGTGGCCGTATTTGCAAGAAAAGTTTCTGTACATTGGAATGAAAGATTCTTCCTACCAGATGATTAAGAAGATATGGGAACCCTGAATATGCTTTATGCTTTACTATAATGGCGTTTTTCCATTACATGGTACCTGCTCGCCTCGCCTCGACTCTACTCGCCTCGACTCGACACACTGTGCGTCCGTTTTCCATTGCAGATTTTAGTCCCGCTTCAGTGTGGCTGGTCGTCTTGCCTGCTCGACGCACACACCAGCACACAAGTATAACATCAGGCCACTTGAGCTTGTTTTACAGTTCTGTGGAGGCTCCACGCAGGCAGAGCTTTCTCCGTAGCCTGTGTAATATGTGGCCTGATGTATATATTTGTCAGCTGGTGTGTGCGTCGAGCCAGCATGTGTGTGTATACGTAGGATACGGTGAAAGCTCTGCCGGAGCCAGAACTGTAAACAAGCGGCGCCGTAGTAAACTGCCGTGACCTAACGCGACACACACAGAACGTTGAAGGTGTGTGTTGTTGCCAGAAGACACATTTAGTTTCTAAAGAAGCTGGAGGCAGAAAAAAAAAAAACAGCTGGCTAAACTGTTTAAAAATAGCGGGTTTGTTCAGGACACCCCCGTCTGTCGCTTTCACGTCACCTTTTCGGCTCGCCTCAGCTCGCTGGGAACCTCGACTGAGGAGGTACTAAAAAAAGTACCTGTTAGCAGGTACCAGGGACTTTTTTTCGTAATGGAAAACCAAAAAAGGCGAGTAGAGTCGAGGCGAGTCGAGCAGGTACCATGTAATGGAAAAGCGCCATAAGAAAGCCACAATAAAGTTCACAATAAAAGTTCTAACCGCTTGCTTTTTAAACTTTTTACTTTTACTTCAAATACTTAAGTACATTAAATATCAGAAAATTACTTTTGATACTTAAGTACAGTATATATCAGATACTTTAAGACTTTTACTTAAGTAATATTCTAAAAGGTAACTTTCACTTCTACCAAAGTCTTTTTCTAGTACGATACTTCTACTTTTACTCAAGTATTGCTTTCTAGTACTTTATACAACACTGATGCTGACCGATCTAATGTAGAGTCTTGTGTGAGGTGTCATTGAACTCAGAAGAGAGTTCCCTTTTCATTGGTGACGATTTCCAGTGTCTGAGTGCCGAGCAAATGCACGGTCGCAAGGAGCGGCGTCCGCCAGTAACCCCAACACACGCAGAGGCGCGAGGGCCCGTCCATCGCTGCTTGCAGCATTAATTAATGAGTGTTTTTCATTTAAAGGTTCGACTACATGCTTATTCAGGAGACCATTTAGTGTTCTCCACAATCCCAGACTTTCATATTGCGTGCTTGTTTACATGGAAAGCAAAACAAGCTATAATGGCATAATGTCTATGCCGACCTGGCTGTAACTCCATGTATTTTAAGTAAATGCACAAATATCTGTTTATAATATAATGTATGGAGGGGAGACATGGAAAAGCAGTTTTAGAAAGTTGAAAATATATTTGGGCCCACCAGGTAGGGGGTCCAGTTTTCCCATGTTATCCTATGGAGACTGACGGGCTGGGGGTCGTTAAGGGAACTTATTTGGATGTGCAGTGACCTAACTCACGTAAAAACCTAGTGAAACAACATTTTCCACAATAGAAACATGATATAAATGGGAAAACTTACTGTTCTAGCTATAAAAATGGCAGAATCATCCACAGTGCATGATATTTCAAAAACCGCTTCATACACGCTTCACGATGACGGTGATGAGTTGTTAACGGACACTCACGAAGACGTATAGCCCAGCAACAATCTATCTAAAATAACACCTTTTGGGAGTACCATTCATGAGATGTAGTAAAATATTGAAGTTGTGGGAAGTTTATATGGCTTAAATAACTGTATGTTTCATCCGTCCCCCTATGCTGTTTCAATCGTCCCGGCCAGGAGGGACGAATGAAACATGATGCACGTCCAACTTTTGCCGTAATAATTCCTGAACGGTTTTGTTCAACGCTGAAAATGCAACTGTATATGACAGATGACAGGTGTAGGTTGCTAGTGACAAAATATTAGCTTTCAGTGTGATACGATCGCTTTGTAAATTACTTGCTCCAAATATCACCAGGGGCTCTACACCTTAACGAAAGCATTGACAACATTGTTTGTGTACCCAGAGTTAACTAAAAAGAAAGGTTATGAGCAACTCACATTAGCAGTTGTTCTTCCGGTCGCCGTCTATCGAGCCAGTCAGAAATAGTCGAGGGAGGAGAGGAAAGATGGAAAGCTCCTAAAGCTTAGTTCCATATAAATGCACGGATAATTCGTTGTTTTGTCGTTAGTGAAACACAATATTGACCTTGTAGTTGAAAAAGGAGCCTCATATAAGAATGACATTTCCTCCTATGGAGTCCGTTCATTCGCATTCGGAGATCGCCTATTTTGGACTGGGAAAATGGCGGATAGCGTAAACAACAACTGCTAACGTGAGTTGTTGAAAACCTTTCTTTTTAGTAAACTCTGGGTACACAAACAATGTTGTCAATGCTTTCGTTAAGGTGTAGAGCCCCTGGTGATACTTGGAGCAAAGTCTCATGTTGTGTCGAGCCTTCTTAGTGTTTTTAAAAATAGCTATTTTGAGGCTAGCATAAAAGTGCCCCTAGTTCTCCCATTCAAAAGGCCATTTGACCCAAAAACGAGAATACGGTGAATCTTAAAAGTGACGATTCCGTCCTAAATATGCTTTTAAATGAAGGTTTGACTTGGGTACATTCACAAAAAGCAACCCAGTCTCACGGCAGTTCGGGTAAATGTCACGTTATTTTTAATCTATTGATACGTGTTCACGGGCACGTTTTTCTCTTTTTTTACGTTTAAATGTCATGTTATTTTGACGTGTTCATGGGCATGTTTTTTTACCGGGAGACGGCCGAAAAGGACGCGCCATATGCTTGGAGGCGGCCGTGATGCGGCCGCTGGGGACGCAGGCGGGAGACGGGCGGGAGACGGGCGAAAAGGACGCCCCATATGCTGGGAGGCGGCCGTGATGCGGACGCTGGGGACGCAGGCGGGAGACGGGCGGGAGACGGGCGAAAAGGACGCCCCATATGCTGGGAGGCGGCCGTGATGCGGCCGCTGGGGACGCAGGCGGGAGACGGGCGGGAGACGGGCGAAAAGGACGCCCCATATGCTGGGAGGCGGCCGTGATGCGGCCGCTGGGGACGCAGGCGGGAGACGGGCGGGAGATGGCCGAAAATGACGCCCCATATGCTGGGAGGCGGCCGTGATGCGGCCGCTGGGGACGCACAACAATAATGGGATGGCGGAGGTTGGGTTTAGGAAAAACCCTACGGGGAAAGGGCGCCTCACACGCCGGGAGGCGGCCGCGGGGGACGGGCAACAATAACGGGACACGCGGGACGCGATGTTCGGCTCTTTATACTACTCCCTACCATGTTCGTGCTGTGGCCACGAAATATGCTTCCCATTGAAATATATTATTTCACATTTTCGTGCTGGCCACCACGTAAAAAACAAGGAAAACGTGCCCGTGAACACGTATCAAAAGATTAAAAATAACGTGACATTTACACGACCCTAGGTTGCATTTTGGCGTGAGTTACGCTTTAAGTTGAGTAATGTCTGTTGTGTGTAACTGATACTGAAAGAGGTGGCTCTGACTGAGCATGGGGAACTCCTTGATGACTTCCTGTTAGCTGCCTATTCAGTGGAAGGCCTGTGTCTGGTTTCTCTGAAGAGACTAACTTGCACGGAAAATAGTAATTGTAATAAGGAAGTTTGTAGGCATTATCCACCACAATCAACCCAATCATGTACTCATCACGCATAAACTCAGTTATCTTAATGTTGTTTTGTTGTAGTGGTGTCCTAATGTTGTGATTCTTATATTCTTGGTATTATCGTTGGTGTGTGTGAAATTTTCCTTTCGACAAAGATGTTAGTCTCTCTCCTACTGAGGGAGGGACATAGGAAAATTAGCTTATAGCCTACTCTGGTACTGCTATGGACCTGTGTATTGTACCTGTCAAATAGATTAACATTACAAGGCCCAGTTTGTCATAAAAGTGACTTTTTAGTGTTGCATATTTAACCTTTTTTCATATCTGTGTTCAGCTCTCCACAATGACTCACCCTATGAGACTGAGGATCATTTTGGGTGAAGATGACGGCAGGGTGGGGTGATAGCGTAATGGGTATGATGCATGCCTTTGGTGTGGGAGATGTGGGTTCAGTTCCCACTGCGATACATCAACCAATGTGTCCCAGAGCAAGACACTTAACCCCTAGTTGCTCCAGAGACATGCAACCTCGGACATATATAGCAATTTTAAGTCGCTTTGGATAAAAGCGTCAGCTAAATGACATATAATGTAATGCCAGAAAGCTAATCCTGCCAGCAGGGATACCAGGCTCCATGGAAGAATTGTACCAGACTATAAAGACTAGTTTTGGATTAGAGCCCATGTGTCAAACTCGAGGCCTGCGGGCCTAATCCGGCCCCTTGCAAGTTCTGATCCGGCCCACATATCAGTTTAGGTTCACAACAAATTTTGGCCCGCCTATATGTGCGCCGAAACCAAAAAGACAGAAACTGTTTTCAAACTGTAATTACGCGACACTCAAAACTGTGCCAAACTAAAATTTGGCAGATTTGCCGACTTTGACATTCAGAAATTCCCACAGAAGCAGTGAGTTTGCATATGCAGGCCTGTGAAACAGGTTGTTGTAAAACAAAGCTGCCCAATTTGGGGCACGCGGGCCAAGTTTGGCCCGTGCTCTCTTTGTTTTGGCCCGCCATGGATTTGACATGCTCATGCTTATTCTCCTCTTATTTTAAAAGTAATGACTACGAAACGTACATTTTGTGCAGTTAAAAAGTACGTAATCTGAGTTCAACGGCAATGTAATGCACCGTGCTGGTAAACTTCCCATTTAAATTACATACGTACGTTTTATCTATGGAAAATAGCAAGAATTACGGTATTCTTCAACATCGACATTTATTTTTGGCCCGTGGCCTTCCATCCAGATACATTTTGGCCCTTCATATGAAAGAATTTGGGCACCTCTGTTGTAAAATATGTAATCATTGTTTTTAGCTCGATTTGCTAAACTCTACGAAGGAACTTTTTTGCTGACTTTTGTCGACTAAAAGTGACAAAGCTGTATGAGACAGTCAACATTTTTTGACTTTCAATTAAATAAAAGCATGTCAATGAACTAAACATGTCTGGTCCACTAGCCTGGTCCTACCAGACTCTGGTCCACTAGCCTGGTCCTACCAGACTCTGGTCCATTAGCCTGGTCCTACCAGACTCTGGTACATTAGCCTGGTCCTACCAGACTCTGGTCCACTAGCCTGGTCCTACCAGACTGGTCCATTAGCCTGGTCCTACCAGACTCTGGTCCACTAGCCTGGTCCTACCAGACTCTGGTCCATTAGCCTGGTCCTACCAGACTCTGGTACACTAGCCTGGTCCTACCAGACTCTGGTCCATTAGCCTGGTCCTACCAGACTCTGGTACACTACTGTCCACTGGTCCTAGCCTACCAGACTCTGGTCCATTAGCCTGGTCCTACCAGACTCTGGTACACTAGCTTGGTCCTACCAGACTCTGGTCCATTAGCCTGGTCCTACCAGACTCTGGTACATTAGCCTGGTCCTACCAGACTCTGGTACATTAGCCTGGTCCTACCAAACTTTTTTGCTGACTTTTGTCGACTAAACTGTAAGTGACAAAGCTGTATGAGACATGCAACAATACAGTCAACATTTTTTGACTTTCAGTTAAATAAAAGCATGTCAATGAACTAAACATGTCTGGCCCTTAATGTGATTCTCATTTTCTAGTGTGGCCCTTAGTGAAGTTGAGTTTGACACCCCTGGATTAGAGCAAGATTTTCGTTTTCAATATCAAGATTTTCAGTTTGGAAAGGAGTTCATAAATCTGTGATCTCTGAAATTGATGACAAAGTGACTTTAAATGTGGTCTACTTGCAAAATTCTTCAGAAGATGACTCAATGATCTGTCAACCTGTAGCAGTCCGGGGGCATTACTGTTTCCTTATCAGTCTCCTCAGTTGGCATGGATACTACAGAGCCTGCTTCATCAGCAAAAGGTGGTCTACTTGCAAAATTCTTTAGAAAATCACTCAATGATGCATATATCTTTACAGCCGCGCCCTATGTTCCCACAGCCCTATGTTTCCACATTTCTAAGAATTTTCTAAAAATTAGGCCCTATGTTCCCACATTTCTAAGAATTTTCTTAAAATTAGGCCCTATGTTCCCACATTTCTAGGACATTTTCAAAATTAGGTCTTGTGTTCCTACATTTCCCTTCAATTTGAGCCCTATCCTCTTACAACATTTTTTAGGGTTAGGGGGATACAATCTGATACAAATTTATGAAAAAGGAAATGTGCGAACATTAAATTAAATTAAATTTTATTAAAAGTGACTTTAAATGTGGTCTACAACTACAAAATTCTTCAGAAGATGACTCAATGATCTGTCAACCTGTAGCAGTCCGGGGGCATTACTGTTTCCTTATCAGTCTCCTCAGTTGGCATGGATACTACAGAGCCTGCTTCATCAGCAAAAGGTGGTCTACTTGCAAAATTCTTTAGAAAATCACTCAATGATGCATATATCTTTACAGCCGCGCCCTATGTTCCCACAGCCCTATGTTTCCACATTTCTAAGAATTTTCTAAAAATTAGGCCCTATGTTCCCACATTTCTAAGAATTTTCTTAAAATTAGGCCCTATGTTCCCACATTTCTAGGACATTTTCAAAATTAGGTCTTGTGTTCCTACATTTCCCTTCAATTTGAGCCCTATCCTCTTACAACATTTTTTAGGGTTAGGGGGATACAATCTGATACAAATTTATGAAAAAGGAAATGTGCGAACATTAAATTAAATTAAATTTTATTAAAAGTGACTTTAAATGTGGTCTACAACTACAAAATTCTTCAGAAGATGACTCAATGATCTGTCAACCTGTAGCAGTCCGGGGGCATTACTGTTTCCTTATCAGTCTCCTCAGTTGGCATGGATACTACAGAGCCTGTCTACTTGCAAAATTCTTTAGAAAATCACTCAATGATGCATATATCTTTACAGCTGCGTCCTGAAATCTGCTCTCCAAACCTCCGCAGAACGTCTTCAGGAGCCCGGAGATGTTGTGGATTAATTGCATCAAACATATCTGACTCACAGGCATGCTTTACACGGGGAATTGACTCAATTTTGGGCTTTTTTTTACGTTTTTGTCGCAGGGCTTAAAACCTCATTGAGCGGGCTTGTACCATGCCCGTTGAGAAACACTGGTTTAGATGGAATATAGGTGGCATGATTAATTCATGTTCATCCAAAGAATTATTTTTTTTTAGTCTATAGGCACGCTCCCTTATAAACGAGCCGTGGGGGGGGGATTGTGTAAGTCGAGCTGTGAGTCGTCGTCTCCTCACCTTTGGATAACTTGTCGAAGTCGACGTAAATGCGCAGCATGAGGGAGCCGCTGATGAAGCCGAAGGCCGGGCCGATGGTGGTCACAGCGAGGAGGATTCCTGAAAGAAACACACAAGACACATGAAAGGCCTGAGGTCTTTAACCCTCTAACCCAGTGGATCTCAATCTGTCGTAAATAATATTCCCCCTTTGAATTGTGGTTTTAAGCCAAGTTCCCCCTGCTCATTAGCCTGGTCCTACCAGACTCTGGTCCATTAGCCTGGTCCTACCAGACTCTGGTACACTAGCCTGGTCCTACCAGACTCTGGTACACTAGCCTGGTCCTACTAGACTCTGGTACATTAGCCTGGTCCTACCAGACTCTGGTACATTAGCCTGGTCCTACCAGACTCTGGTACACTAGCCTGGTCCTACTAGACTCTGGTACACTAGCCTGGTCCTACCAGACTCTGGTACATTAGCCTGGTCCTACCAGACTCTGGTACACTAGCCTGGTCCTACCAGACTCTGGTACACTAGCCTGGTCCTACCAGACTCTGGTACACTAGCCTGGTCCTACTAGACTCTGGTACATTAGCCTGGTCCTACCAGACTCTGGTGCATTAGCCTGGTCCTACCAGACTCTGGTACACTAGCCTGGTCCTACTAGACTCTGGTACACTAGCCTGGTCCTACCAGACTCTGGTACATTAGCCTGGTCCTACCAGACTCTGGTACACTAGCCTGGTCCTACTAGA
>NC_050185.1:35770975-35783475 GCF_008315115.2 Sander lucioperca
AAGTGACAAAAAAAAGTCGGGGAAAAAGGTCAAAAAGGGACAACGTGGACTTAATCTCTCAAAACCAATCATATTTTTTGAGAAGGACAAATCTACCACTCCTAAATATTAGGCGGGGACATGTCACATTTTCCTGATGATACTTAGAGACTTTTACTTGTTACAGAGTATTTTCACAGTGTTGTATTAGTACTTATACTGAAGTAAAGGATGTGAATACTTCTTCCAGCGCTGGATATTTATTCAGCTGAAAACACTTAAGAAACTCACTAAAAAAAAGTCTTGTGTACACACACACACACACACATACACACACAGAGACACACACACACACACACACACACACAGAGAGACACACACACACACGCACACACACACACACACACAGAGACACACACACACACACACACACACACACACATACACACACAGAGACACACACACACACGCACACACACACACACACACACAGAGACACACACACACACACACACACACACACACACACACACACACACACACACACACACACACACACACACATAGACACACACATACAGAGACACATACACACACACACACACACACACACACAGACACACACACACACACACACACACACACACACAGACAGACAGACAGACAGACACACAGAGACACACACATACACACACACACACACACACACACACAGAGACACACACACACACACACACACACACACACACACACACACACACATACACACACACACACACACACACACACACACACACAGCATGAAGGACAAATCCACCACTTCTAAATATTAGGCCGGGACATGTCACCTGCACACCTCCCCCCCTCTAAATCTACGCCTATGTTCGTGTGTTCCAACAACTAAATACCTCTCTGGGTGTGTGTAAGTGCTCATTATGACTCAGTTGGAACACAGCTGCGATTTGGGAGCAAACTTGACCTACTTTATAACTTAATGCTACTTTAATTAAGAAGCAGGATGTAAGACATGTTAGGCTGTCTGACTCGAGTGTTGCAAGTTGAGTAACACGCCCACATTGTAAATATGACTTTACTATGGTAAAAGTGCAGAACGTATAATCAGCAAAATGTGCATAAAGTTATAATCTGGAAGATGTTAATGTCAGTAAATGATTTAGGCTCAGTGTATCCTGTGTTTCTTTGGAGCGAAGGTTCTGCACGTCTTCAGAAAGTAACGCTACGCGTCCGCAAGATGCAATTCAGCACATGAACGTGAAGGCAGCATATCATCTGATAGGCAGGTCAGCAACATAGACAGTATATGTAATGGACCAACAGGTCCCGTGTCTCTGGACGGAGACCAGTGAAGGATGTTAGAAGTCACTTTTCCGGTGATGGCTGAGCGTTACTGAGCAGCCTCCAACTGAGCTTGAAGACGTAGATGTGACGTGAGCAACCTGTCTGAAAGTTGGAAGTCTTCTGGTAGCTGTGCCAAGAGAAATCTCAATCATTCCCAATCTAGCAGAGACGGAGAGCGTAGGTATATGTAAGGAGATAACATAGACACAGGCTAATTATTGATCACTAAAATGATAGTTAACATTAGTAATTAAACTTAAACAGCTAATGGAAGTCCAAACTGCCTGAGAGCTTCTCCTGTACTATACGGTAATTCCTCTACTATGAGACAGTAAGTCTCGTGGTTATGACCCAATCGTTAGCCTATTTTTATAAAAACGTCTGCTACGGAGCCATAACGTGAGGTACAAGGTAATGGAGCCTTTTATACATTGTCGTGTTTCTTTAGAAATAAACAATGGACAAATAGAGTCTTTAAACTCTTCAGATGTAAAGTTATTATCTGTCAAAGTGACGTCAAAATGAATGAAAGTCTATGGGATGCTAACGGGGGGTGATGGCTTGGTAGCATCAAAATGGCGCCGTAGGAGCTACGCGTTGTGAGGAGAAGCCCCTTCAGCAACTGTTTCACTCAGCCCAGGAATATCTTCCGATGTCGGAGGGGGACGATACGGCCCTGATCTGCCCCCTAGTGGATATTAAGGGTGTTCCGATTGATCGGGAACCGATCGTTATCGGCCGATAAAGGCTTTAAATAGTTTGATCGGTGGTCTCCATAAAGGCCGATCGGATGACGCACTACTCGTGAGAAAATGTTCTATACCCAGCTAAGTTACACACCAACCAGATTTTGTCAAAGAATGCTGTTGCTAAGTAACAATGCACAATGCTTATAGGAATCGCATTACGTTACTGCTAATGAATCCCTAACATTTCCGGATTTTGCTGCTTCATAATAAAAACATTCAAATACGAAAATAACGGAGGACTTTTACTGTGAAGAACTTACAGGAAATGAAACCGTTCACAGCCGGGGCTTTGACCACACATAGTCGAGTAGCTAGTTTTCAGCGCTAGTCTGGGACGCCGCCGTGTAACTAGCTAGCTGAGCTGAGGTACAGACGAAAGGAAAATTATCTGTTAAAAAATGTGGCGACATATCCCCGGTGTTAAGAGGCCCGCCGCGGAGTCAGCAGTAGCTATGGACGTACAAGCTGTTGAGGGCGAAGTAAAAAAAAAGAGAAGGTACAAAACGTACAGCGAAAGACCGTGCACAACATTTCAGACCGTCCTGCCAACCTGTTTACATTTTAACGTCAATGTAGACTGTAACAATGTTTAAGTCGCTTGAAAGCTGCTGCCGTTTTAAATCTGTTGGCTCTCTGCTGCTCAGTTCTACCCCACGACTGACCACACACACACACACACACACACACACACACACACACACACACACACACACACACACACACACACACACACACACACACACACACACACACGGTGGATGCAGGAAAAACCGGAGAGGAGACGTACAGGATGACCTAAATTGAGGACAGCTACACTTAATCCATCCATGAGCTACACTCGTTATTGTAAAATCAATGATAAGTTAAAGTCCAATAAGTCCTTTATCAAACCGTCTGAATGTGTGTCCCAGGCCAGGATAGGAAATTAACTTACAATGTAAAGATCAACAAGCTACTGACACATAATAAATACATTATATTAATAAAATATGTATTAATAATAAAACATAATTTAATAAAGCAATTCAAAATATGATAATGCACTCTCTTTTATAAATTTGAATTCTGGAAAAAGTGGCTGGTAAAAGATGTAAGTGGCCCCCACCCTGCTCAGAACACACTAAAGACACACTGAAGAACACAATGACAGTTTTTTAGTAATTTATTCCGAGTAAGGCTTTAGCTCTATGTTAAGCTCTAAGCTGTCAGTAAAAGTAAACCGTTGACAATTCACAATACATTATCTTCTGTTAATTTTAATACTTATGCATTGTTGTTAAGAATATTAAAATTAATATATGATAAATATATGACATGATAAATAGAAGGTTTCAAATAGACCCGGTGATCGGTGATCGGCACCGGTCGACACGGCTCACAGCAATCGGTGATCGGTGATCGGCCCCAAAAATCCTGATCGGAGCACCCTTAGTGGATATACTTTTAATCTTCCAGGTACACACAAAGTACGCAGGCAAGTATGTTAACAATGCCGTTCGTGCCGTCGCTTAACTACGAGTACGCATTGTAACCCTCCTGCTTTCCTCGGGTCAATTTTGACCCATTTTCAAAAAGTTTCTGTATCAGATATTTGGGTTTCTGTCAACCAAATTGTCCAAAAAAATAACGTGGATGGTTCCCTACAATGCTCTTAACAAGTTAAATAAATAATCAGTACACTGCTTTTATTGAATTTGGGTGTTTTAGTCACTTTTATATCATTAGAAGAAAAAACTATTGATAAAAGAACTTGACAAATGTCAAAAAAAAGTGACAAAAATGTCAAAAAGTGACACAAATTTTAAAAAGTGACAAATGTAAAAAAAAAAAAAATGCTTTAAAAATTTGGGAAAAAACCCTCAAAACTTCAAAATGCTCAGAAAAATTCGACATACGTTGAAGAAAGTGACAAAGACATTGGGGAAAGCCACAAAAGTGTCGAAAAAGACGACCAAAACGTTGAATAAAGATTTTTCATTTAAAATTTTGACTCAGAACAACCCGGTCTCACGGCAGTTCGTGTAAATGTCACGTTATTTTTCATCTATTGATACGTGTTCACGGGGACGTTTTTCTCGTTTTTTACGTGGTGGCCAGCACGAAATACCCAGCCGCCTCCCTCATATGCCGGGAGGCGGCTGCGGGGGATGTGCGACAATAACGGGATGGCGGAGGTTGGGTTTAGGAAAAAAACTACAGGGAAAGGGCGCCTCACACGCTGGGAGATGGTCGCTGGGGATGCGCGACAATAACGGGACAGTTGTCATTTGGAAGACTACGGGAAACTAAACGCCACACGTGGGACGTGATCCCCGCTCGCCCGGGTGAAAGTCCTGTGTTGTTGATTTTCGGCTCTTTATACTACTCCCTTCACATTTCCGTGCTGGCCACCACGTCAAAAACGAGAAAAATGTCCCCGTGAACAATGATCAATAGATTAAAAATGACGTGACATTTACACGAACTGCCATGAGACCGGGCTGCGAGAACGGACGAGGAAGTTGCACCACAAGGAGACCCCGACCATGGCATGTGTGTGTGTAAGATACCAGTTTCTGTCTAAAAAAACAAGAAGACACCCATCCCTGTGAGGATAGGATAAAATCTTGAGGGAGAGAACAGATCAGAGCTCATAATTCGGAGGACAACTTGAGCCTCTTTCTGACCAAGTAGTTACAGGAACGTAGTTATAGGAACAGTCCACTTCTAAAGAGTTTTACTACTCTCCCCCAAAACCATTTTTCCATTTGCATTCACACTAGCCAAGTGGCCATAGGAACTGCCCTTTTGTTTTTATAATCAAAGCCATCTAACCACCACTATGCGGAAAAGGGAAAAGGGAAAAGACCCTACCCTGAAGCTCAGAAAAACAAAAAGTTTTACCAGTCGACGGGAAGACAATACGAGGGTTAAAAAGCTAGTATATCTTGGCCTTTATTGTTGAACCCTGAACATGACTCAGCCTTTCGGCAGCCTACCGAGATAGAGCGGCGAGTTCTTCTTGGAGGCGTAGTCGTCGATGTAGGAGATGCCGAAGGGCTGGATGGGGACGGCTCCGATGCCCAGCAGGAGCTGCCCCAGCAGCAGCAGAGGGTACACGCCCCGCTGGGTGCCACTGTCCTGCTGGCTGCAGCTCTGATTGGACGGCGAGGCGCTGAGGGGGCTCTCTGATTGGCAGAGGCCGGAGCTGTTATCCCTGGAGGCTGTCGGGGAAAACAGAGGGCAAGTTAACACATCGTGAGGTTCAGTTAAAGTATCTAAACATCAAAGTTTCTCAGCCTTTTCTTGGAAATAAGGCCCCTAAGAACTGTCAAATCTGACTCCAAATTATTAATTCCCTTCTTTCATCGGACTTAAGTTTACCAGAACACAAGGATCAATCTGAGACAAAGAGTTCAGTTAAGCAACGTTTACTGAGTCCAGCATAAAAGTTACAACACAATTGTGGGTTTACAAACAGAGACTAAGTTTCCCTAGCGACAGACATCAAGTCAGAGCTGGTCCACCAACGCCGCTTTCCGACCGGAGGGATTTCTGCAGATCCTAGAACATAATGTTCCTAGAACCCTTTTTTCTTTCTTCTTTCTGTTCCGACAGGACCAATTTGGGGACTATTAAGTTCCTCTGGCCACAGTTCCTGTAACTCTTTCAGCTCCTACTTCAGGGTAGGGTCTTTTCCCTTTTCCCTTTTCCGCATAGTTGTGGTTAGATGGCTTTGATTATAAAAACAAAAGGGCCACTTGGCCAGTGTGAATGCAAATGGCAAAATGGTTTTGGGGGAGAGTAGTTAGTAGAACTGTTTAGAAGTGGACTGTTCCTATAACTATGTTCCTGTAACTACTTGGTCGGAAAGAGGCTCAAGTTGTCCTCCGAATTATGAGCTCTGATCAGTTCTCTCCCTCAAGCTTTTATCCTATCCTCACAGGGATGGGTGTCTTCTTGTTTTTTAGACAGAAACTGGTATCTTACACACACACATGCCATGGTCGGGGTCTCCTTGTGGTGCAACTTCCTCGTCCGTTCTCGCAACCTTCAAACAATGCACCTCTATGCAATAAAAGCCTAAACTATTTTTATGACTTATTAAACTTAACTTTCTGTGCATCAGAGGTCACCCAGAGCCCTTTTAACCACTTCCTCAATGACTAACAGAGCTCTTGTGCAACAAGCACATACACACATTTTGTTAATAAAATAATTCTACACTAATGTTCCCAAAATGTCCACTAGCAGGGACAAAACTCAATGGACATTGGTTACGTCCCCCATTGGTTTGTGGACTACAGTTTTGAAGCCTTGAGTTTAGATTTTGGCCGTCACCGTCTTGTTTTTTTTTTTATACACCATGAAGCTACCATATTTGGACGAAAGGGCAGAGCCAGGGGAAGATGACGCAGCCAAGCCAGAGTTGTTTTTGGTTTCATGGCGCTGCGCTAAGATGAACGTTAAAGAGGGAAAGTTGCTGACCCTTCTGAAGCGCGTCATCCAGCAGAGATTTACCGGCGGGTAAACACAGACCTCTGGACAGGGGCGGACTGGGACAGAAATACGGCAATATGGCAATTCCGTCCCTTACCGGCCCAATTCCAGACAGGGGACATTACTTGCTTTATAATTGCAAAAACCAGGCTCACGTGAGATTATGGCACCAGCAGCATGAGGCGCACTTACAGGCTTTCATAATGAAATAATACACACAATTCATAAAACCTTCAAATAAACTATCTTGGAATAGAATGGAAATGCTTGGATATTTAAAACATATTATTACATACTGTACTTAAACAAAACAAAAGCAAAACACTTATTAAACGAAGACATAGCGGACCAGACTCAGGCTTTTATTTTGAAAAGTAGAAGCTTAACGGCACCAGACGGGAAGCTCCAGGCTGCAGCCGTACAGTCTTGCATATTTTTTGACAGACTAGTGTGAAACGCCAGCAATTTCTATCTTTTTCCAGCGGCCCAAATCGGCCCGAGAGTTCATCGGTCCTTCTGGCTTTCACCAGAACTGCCAGATTGCCAGTCCGCCTATGCCTCTGGGCAGTGCTTAATTTGTAAAGTGGGAGGTCCCGGAGCGCAGAGGGGGGGCGGGGGTGGATCCAGCGACTCAAAACGGGAGTTGGAGGTAACGGAACAAAAAAGAAATTACACTGCCTACGTAGCTTATCTGACTAAAAAAAACCTAAACAATGCTGTGTGTACATCAGAGCAATGTTTATTTTAACTTCAGAACATGCACTGCATGGGTACAAAATGTAATGTCTCCACATTCTTGATTGGTGGAAAATTTCTGTTTGTTTGGGATCCGACTGGCTAGCGTATTTGAACATATCAACGTATTTCTGAGTGAAACTAACGGCAATCTCAACCAGCACAAGCGCATGTGTCACTTGAAGTGCCTCTCCCCCCTCCGTCTTACCCGGAAAATTCACCTCAAAATGCAACGAAAATGCAAACACAAGATTTTTGTGGAACTTCAATGGGGGAATAAAGACTAACAAGACAACATTGAACACTACACAAACAGTAATGTATTTTTTCATTTAGGCATTTCATTTTTCATAGTGACACAGGAGGTGCTGGATCCAACGTCGGAGGTGCCGGAGGTACTGGAACATGTTCCGGCATGTTCCAGATCAAATTAAGCCCTGCCTCCCGGTACTGGAGACATTCATCTGCATGTACGGCAGAACAGAAAATCTGCTAACGTTGCCTTAAAGCGTAACTCTCGCCAAAATGCAACCTAGGGTCTTTTTGTGAATGTACCCGAGTCAAACTTTCGTTTAAAAGCATATTTAGGATGGAATCGCCACTTTTAAGATGTACCGTATTTTCGTTTTTTCGGTAAAATGGCTTTTGAATGGGATTAATAGGGGCACTTTTATGTTAGCCTCAAAATAGCTATTTTTAAAACACTAAGAAGGCTCGACACAACATGAGACTTTGCTCCCAGTATCACCAGGGGCTCTACACCTTAACTCAGCATTGACAACATTGTTCGTGTACCCAGAGTTTACTAAGAGGTTTTGAACAACTCACCGTAGCTCTTGTTGTTTCCGGCCGCTACCACCTCGGCAGTCAAAACGAGTCGATATCAAAACAAGTAGCCCCAGATTTAGGATATCCGTTGGTCACCGGTGGAGTTAAGGTGTAGAGCCCCTGGTGATACTGGGAGCAAAGTCTCATGTTGTGTCGAGCCTTCTTAGTGTTTTAAAAATAGATATTTTGAGGCTAGCATCAAAGTGTCCCTAGCACTCCCATTCAAAAGCCATTTTACCGAAAAACGAGAATACGATACATCTTAAAAGTGACGCTTCCATCCTAAATATGCTTTTAAACTAAAGTTTGACTCGGGTACATTCACAAAAAGACCCTAGGTTACATTTTGGCGAGAGTTACGCTTTAAGTTAGTCCTAGCTAGTTTTGCAGAACGCTTAACAAGACATTTTTAGGTGACCAAAATGTTCGGGTTAACTTTGCTGAAGTGAAAACACACAGTGAGAGGGTCAAAGTTTAAGATGAAAACAGCCAAAAAACATGTTTTTCTATTTTAATGTCCTCAGTGTTAGCATGGTTAGCATTGCTAAGCCTCTGTCCTGACTGACAGGTCCTAAAGCATCCTCTGCTTTATCGTTTATTTACTGAATGAACATCATGCTATGTTGAAGAACACTTGAAACTAGTGATTGAGACTCATAAACTCACAGTGGATGCGGCCGGTGTAGTCGTACGGTCCGTACAGGAAGTGCGGCATCGCTATCAGCAGCGAGGCGAAGCAGGCCAGCAGAGCTCCGCTGCCGATGAACCGCGGCCTGTGGACTCGACTCCCCAAGAAACTCACGAACACAATAAGGACCGTGTTCCCCACCTGGACACACACACACACACACACACACACACACACACACACAGAGACACAGACACACACACACACACACACACACAGAGACACAGACACAAACACACACACAGAGACACACACACACACACACACACACACACAGACACACACACACACACACACACACACAAACACAAAGACACACACACACACACACACACACAAACACAAAGACACACACACACACACACACACACACACACACAGACACAGACACAGACACACACACACACACACACACACACACACACAAAGACACACACACACACACACACACACACACACAACACACACACACACACACCACACACACAGACACACACACACACACACACAAACACAAGACACACACACACACACACACACACACACACACACAAACACAAAGACACACACACACACACACACACACACACACACACACACACACAGGGACACACACACACACACACACACACACACACACACACACAGACACACATAGAGACACACACACACACAGACACAGAGACACACACACACACACACACACACACACACACAAACACAAAGACACACACACACACACACACACACACACACACAGACACAGACACAGACACACACACACACACACACACACACACACACACAAAGACACACACACACACACACACACACACACACAGACACACACACACACACACACACACACACAGACACACACACACACACCACACACACACACAAACACAAAGACACACACACACACACACACACACACACACACACAAACACAAAGACACACACACACACACACACACACACACACACACACACACAGGGACACACACACACACACACACACACACACAGACACACATAGAGACACACACACACACAGACACAGAGACACACACACACACACACACACACACACACACACACAGACACACACACACACACACACACACACACACACACACACGTTAAAGAGTTTGGCAAAAAGAAATTCCCGGGAAATACTGGGACCTCCCATTCCGGGTATTTTTGAGGACAATAGACAATGTGTTTTACAGTTTTTAAGACCTGAATATGCCTGCTTTGCATTAGGATATGGTTCGTACCTCGTTGAAAGAAGCCAGGATCCCAGACTTCTGGCTGGAGAGGCCGTAGCGTCTCTCGATGGTGGAGATGGAGCTCTTCATGTAGCCCGACACCAACAGCTGCGCCAGCTGCAGCAAACTGTGGCAAAACACAAAGAACTGCAGAGAGAGAGAGAGAGAGAGAGAGAGAGAGAGAGAGAGAGAGAAAGGTAAGAAGAAGGAAGACAGAAAGAAGAGGAAGATGATGAATAAACCAGACTGTCCTCCCAGAAAAACGCTCCCAGACATCGTTTGTTCAGCAACTTTGACGGAAATTATGTGTGGCTACAGTTAAAATACAGAACATTTTCTGTTAGGCTGATATATAAAATGTTCTCATACAAACCTGCTCAGTTAGTAACATTACTAAACTATAATTATTTTTTTTTTTCATTTTAAACATCAGAACAAACAAACACACTTGAACAGGAACAACCACCCTCTCCCACCCCAACAGGTTCTCACATCCATCTCGTAAAATATGGACGCTTGGTCAGGTGCCTTCGTCGTTCTTGTTGACGCTAAAAGTCTCCTTTAGCGCTTTAAGTAAACGTGCTTGGTCGGGACTATTGTCGTCCCTTTAGCGCTATAAGTAAACGCGCTTGGTCGGGACTATTGTCGTCCCTTTAGCGCTATAAGTAAACGCGCTTGGTCGGGACTACTGTCGTCCCTTTAGCGCTATAATTAAACGCGCTTGGTCGGGACTACTGTCGTCCCTTTAGCGCTATAATTAAACGCGCTTGGTCGGGACTACTGTCGTCCCTTTAGCGCTATAAGTAAACGCGCTTGGTCGGGACTATTGCCGTCCCTTTAGCGCTATAAGTAAACGCGCTTGGTCGGGACTATTGCCGTCCCTTTAGCGCTATAAGTAAACGCGCTTGGTCGGGACTATTGCCGTCCCTTTAGCGCTATAAGGAAACGCGCTTGGTCGGGACTATTGCCGTCTCTTTAGCGCTATAAGTAAACGTGCTTGGTCTATAGTCGAAGATTTGGCTTTGTTAATCCTTGCTGTAGAGAGCTCAAGCATAACTATGTCCAAAAAATACGCCAACCACTGTTTTACACAAAGAAAGTGAGGGGGTGGGGAGCCAGCGCTGAGCTATCATTTTCTTGGTTGTTGTTGAGCCGGCTAGCCAAACTTTCTTCTGTCTCCCAAGCAGATGTAATTCAGAGTCGTCATAAAGTAACAAAACAATCAGGTCAGTAGGAAATCGACATCCTATCACATCAAATATTATTGATGTTGTTTTATTCCAGAACTCATGCACCTGTTCACACCATAGACTGTATATAAGAATGGACCACCAGATCCCGTGTCTCTGGACGGAGACCAGTGAAGGATGTTAGAAGATCGTTCCCGGTGATGGCTGAGCGTTACTGAGCAGCCTCCAACTGAGCTTGAAGACGTAGATGTGACGTGAGCAACCTGTCTGAAAGTTGGAAGTCTTCTGGTAGCTGTGCCAAGAGAAATCTCAATCATTCCCAATCTAGCAGAGACGGAGAGCGTAGGTATATGTAAGGAGATAACATAGACACAGGCTAATTATTGATCACTAAAATGATAGTTAACATTAGTAATTACACTTAAACAGCTAATGTGAGTCCAAACTGCCTGAGAGCTTCTCCTGTACTATACGGTAATTCCTCTACTATGAGACAGTAAGTCTCGTGGTTATGACCCAATCGTTAGCCTATTTTTATAAAAACGTCTGCTACGGAGCCATAACGTGAGGTACAAGGTAATGGAGCCTTTTATACATTGTCGTGTTTCTTTAGAAATAAACAATGGACAAATAGAGTCTTTAAACTCTTCAGATGTAAAGTTATTCTCTGTCAAAGTGACGTCAAAATGAATGGCAGTCAATGGGATGCTAACGGGGGGTGATGGCTTGGTAGCATCAAAATGGCGCCATAGGATCTATGCGTTGTGAGGAGAAGCTGACCCCCAGTAAGTTTCAGTTTGTTCAGCTTGGCAGAACGTGCAATAGGGAGTAGGAGTGACTTTAGAGACGTATCTTTTCTGAGGAGTCCAATATGTCCAATGGCATATGTTGAAGTGGATCTGCTGGTGATTTGGGTTCTTGGAACAGTGGGAGATGTTGTCCCAAACTGTCTCCCAATTAATTAATAAACTATTTCAAAGTAGTTATTCGGGGCTAAATTACGTGATATCGGATCAGAGCATTGACTCGCGTGCTCGCCGACAGAGATAACGGCATTTTAGGCAGCATCGGAAGCATTTTCTGACACCGGTACCTGTATCGTAACAACCCTACTTTCTTTGGCACGTTTATATGAATAAATATGCATTCAGCAAGCTGATTTCAAGTCGAGTACAAATGAAATGCAGAAAAAGCAACAAGTAGTGAGCGATTTAGAGCGAGT
>NC_050185.1:35790975-35792874 GCF_008315115.2 Sander lucioperca
ACACAAGACTTTCACCCAGGAAACAGGTGTTCATGTCCTGAAGAAGTTAAGGAGAAAACACAAGACTTTCACCCAGGAAACAGGTGTTCATGTCCTGAAGAAGTTAAGGAGAAAACACAATACTTTCACCCAGGAAACAGGTGTTCATGTCCTGAAGACGTTAAGGAGAAAACACAAGACTTTCACCCAGGAAACAGGTGTTCATGTGCTAAAGAAGTTAAGGAGAAAACACAAGACTTTCACCCAGGAAACAGGTGTTCATGTCCTGAAGAAGTTAAGGAGAAAACACAAGACTTTCACCCAGGAAACAGGTGTTCATGTCCTGAAGACGTTAAGGAGAAAACACAAGACTTTCACCCAGGAATCAGGTGTTCATGTGCTAAAGAAGTTAAGGAGAAAACACAAGACTTGCACCCAGGAAACAGGTGTTCATGTCCTGAAGACGTTAACGAGAAAACACAAGACTTTCACCCAGGAAACAGGTGTTCATGTCCTGAAGAAGTTAAGGAGAAAACACAATACTTTCACCCAGGAAACAGGTGTTCATGTCCTGAAGACGTTAAGGAGAAAAGACAAAACTTTCACCCAGAAACCTGTGTTCATGTCCTGAAGACGTTAAGGAGAAAACCCAAGACTTTCACACCCAGGAACCAGGTGTTCATGTGCTGAAGAAGTTAAGAGAAAACACAAGACTTTCACCCAGGAATCAGGTGTTCATGTCCTGAAGAAGTTAAACAGAAACACAAGACTTTCACCCAGAATCAGTGTTCATGTCCTCTGAAGAATTAAGGAAAAAGACAAGACTTGCACCTAGAACAGGTTGTAACAGTCGCAGTTTGGTTAGTTTAGGGCATCTAAGTACTTACCGGTAGTTAAGTTAAGTGATTTTTGTTGAAGAACAAAAGCTTGGCATCAGTTAGCTGTTGTCTTTTTCTGAGTGGAACTTTTAACAGACTGGTGTTATGCAGTGAATTGAGATTAAATTCCAGACACATCAGCAGCCTGTCTTTTATCTCTATTGACATTCCTCTGAGATAAGGATCTCTCGCTTCCCCGCTACTCTGAGGTGATTTCCTCCTCCTTTTTATCTTTCTGTGTCCTTGTTCTTTCTGTGACATAATGTTTTTAGTCCTATGTACAGAAATAGGCACAGACTCCGCCAAAGCTCCCGCTCAGATCTCTCGCCACGTTAACGAAAGTGAAAAAACTTTGTGTATCTTCACCGTGATACGGATCCGCTCCGTATATTTATGGTTCTCCCTTGAGCCATCACTGACAATATTCTGCACTATACATATTTATTTATTTACTACTCTCTGTTACCTTCAACTGTGCATTGCCATTTCTATTCATCCTCACCTTACTCATCTCTGTATATCTGTTTATATAATGTCCGTTTATATAGGTGTTATTGTTAAATAAGTTTGTTTTTATTACTATTATGATATAACTAATTCTATTTCTTATACTTTTGTATATTTTTTTCTCCTATGTCTACTATGTGTATTTGGTTCTTCTGGTGTGTATACATTTTGTCTTTTGAGCTGCTGTAGCACAGGAATTCCCCAGTGTGGGATTAATGAAGTCCATCTTATTTATCTTAAGCCTCCTACACCCTGCCACCCAAGTTTCATGGAAATTGGGCCAGAAACCTCGCACACTGATCCGACGATAGTCTTTATCGTTCACGTGGGGATGTTTTCACAGTCTGTACAGGGCCTCAAAAATACACATACAGACACACACATTACCTTAAGCCTATTCACACGGGATTAGTATGATCTGTAGCCTGACAAGCCAGACCCACATCAGATGTTGGGTCTGGGAACTCACCATTGCAGGGCTCAATCGAGAGCGGGATGAAACGGTTGTCTTTTTAATCCCTCTGCACGCAATAGG
>NC_050185.1:35793074-35795574 GCF_008315115.2 Sander lucioperca
CAGAGCACAGTACTTTTATAAATGTACTCAGTTACTTTCCGCTGCATGTTAAAGATTGTCTGAGTGGTTGAATCTAGTGGAGTAAAAATATATGTTATAATATATTAAATATATCATTATTAACATAGCAGAACATGGAAATACTCAATTAAAGTACAAGTAAGTCATAATTACCAGGAACAGTAGACTATGTACTCAGTTACTTTCTACTGCCTGCGTGCGTGTGTGTGTGTGTGTGTGTGTGTGTGTGTGTGTGTGTGTGTATTAATAACCAATCACATTAGGCTATTGAAGTAAATGTACTCAGTTACTTTCCACTGCCTGCTAACCCCCATGTTGTTCTCGGGTCAAATTTGATCAGTTCTTAAAATTTCTATATCAGACACTTACTTAAATTAGGTCTAATCTCCTGTAAATTAGATTTATTATAATATATTATGTGTTATATATATTATATATATATATATATATATATATATATATATATATATATATATATATATATATATATATATATATATATATATTATGTATTATATATTTATTATAATATCGGTAATAAGTTGGTGTTAGTGCTAAAAGGTGATAAAAACATTGAAAAAAGTGATGAAAATATTGAAAAAATTGACGAAAACATTGAAAAAAGTGACGAAAATATTGAAAAAATTGACGAAAATATTGAAAAAATTGACGAAAACATTGAAAAAATTGACGAAAATATTGAAGAAAGTGACAAAAACGTCAGAAAATGTGTAAAAGATATTAAAAAAAAGTGTTAATTTTGCCCCAGAAGGACGACAGGTGCAGGTCGACCAGAAGACAACAGGAGAGTTAAAGATTGTCTGAGCAGTTTACAGACTTCTGGCTTCCTCCGGTTGTTTGGACACTAACGGTCTGCAGGTCTCTGTCACTGATTGACAAACAGAGTCCAGACCGTCTGAAAGTTCACTCTCGAAAGTTACTGAGCTAAAGAGAAACAACTTTAGGGACATGTTGTTCACTTTCTTCATCAGCCATGTTTTCATAGGCCTAGATTTCTAGATTCTACATTCTGCCGAATAGTGAATCCATTGGTTAAAGGTCCCATGACATGGTGCTCTTTGGATGCTTTTATATAGGCCTTAGTGGTCCCCTAATACTGTATCTAAAGTCTCTTTATATAGACCTTAGTGGTCCCCTAATACTGTATCTAAAGTCTCTTTATATAGACCTTAGTGGTCCCCTAATACTGTATCTGAAGTCTTTTATATAGACCTTAGTGGTCCTCTAATACTGTATCTGAAGTCTCTTTATATAGACCTTAGTGGTCCCCTAATACTGTATCTGAAGTCTCTTTATATAGACCTTAGTGGTCCCCTAATACTGTATCTGAAGTCTTTTATATAGACCTTAGTGGTCCCCTAATACTGTATCTGAAGTCTTTTATATAGACCTTAGTGGTCCCCTAATACTGTATCTGAAGTCTTTTATATAGACCTTAATGGTCCTCTAATACTGTATCTGAAGTCTCTTTATATAGACCTTAGTGGTCCCCTAATACTGTATCTGAAGTCTCTTTTATATAGACCTTAGTGGTCCCCTAATACTGTATCTGAAGTCTCTTTCCTGAAATTCAGCCTTGGTGCAGAATTACAGCCACTAGAGCCAGTCCCACAATGATCTTTCCTTAGGATGTGCCATTTCTGTGTCTGTAGAAATGTTCATGCCATGGGACCTTTAAGATTCTGCTGAATCCGAAACCGAATCCTAAATCCTCCTCCCATCCTCATCCCATTAACACAGTAAACACATTCATGAAGTAAACAGCGTCCACAGCCTCTAAAATAGTTAAATATAACAACTTAATGTTAAATTCACACTCTCTTTTCACATCGTAGGAAAGCACAGCGCTATTGCCAGATGAGTAACAATTTTTGTTTGGCTAATTTTCGCTAACCAGTGTATGATGAAGGCATGTTGAGGGGGGTGAAATTGGAAAGCTAACGTTAGCTAACGAGCAGCAGCCGGCCGTTCGGTCGCTCCGCTCCCACTGTAGGAAGAACAGCTGACAGCCCGGGAGAGGGACTGTCTGGTTTTTAGCTGTGACTGTCCTTCCTTTGCCGTACCTGAAATTGAGTTGGTTAAAGTGCCCATATTATGAAAAAAATCTCTTTTTCTGGGATTTGGGGAGTTATTTTGTGTCTCTGGTGCTTCCACACACATACAAACTTTGATAAAAACCATCCATGGTGTTTAGAGTGAGATACGGTTTCTGAATGTGTCCTGCCTTCAGTCTCCGGGTGAGCTGGTCAAAATCTGTACGGCTTTCTACGTCACTAGCCGAGACGAGGGGCCTAGGGGGCTAATCGTTAGCATGCTAGCTCGTTCTCAGTGGCAAAACACTGCTACAACACACACTAGTTCACCCTAATCTACAAAATAAATTGTATAGAACTACTTCCATGTCCCTGTTCTGCAGGTATTCCACACAAAGTTGGAAGTGCGCCCTCGTTTAAGCCTG
>NC_050185.1:35803074-35810574 GCF_008315115.2 Sander lucioperca
AGTGCCATCCAGAAAACTGTTGCTCCGAACGTCCTGGAGAACGGTACGATTGATGCACTCTGCTGCCCGCTGGAATCAACATAGGTCAGGCATCCTGTCTTAGGCCCAGTATCCCAAAGATGTAAATCTTCATGTCACTTCATGTTGGACTAATCTCTATAGAGCACGATTATCTAGGCAAGGAGCAACTTAGGGTCTGAACAGTGAAGCTAATGTTGAAGTAACCTCTCATTCCCCCTGCTCTGTCGTTCCCCCCTCTCATTCCCCCTGCTCTGGCATTTCCCCCTCTCATTCCCCCTGCTCTGACGTTTCCCTCTCATTCCCCCTGCTCTGGCGTTTCCCCCTCTCATTCCCCCTGCTCTGGTGTTTCCCCTCTCATTCCCCCTGCTCTGGTGTTTCCCCTCTCATTCCCCTGCTCTGGTATTTCCCACTCTCATTCCCCTGCTCTGGTGTTTCCCTCTCATTCCCCCTGCTCTGGTGTCTCCCCCTCTCATTCCCCCTGCTCTGACGTTTCCCCCTCTCATTCCCCCTGCTCTGGCATTTCCCCCTCTCATTCCCCCTGCTCTGGTATTTCCCCCCTCTCATTCCCCCTGCTCTGGCGTTTCCCCCTCTCATTCCCCCTGCTCTGTCGTTTCCCCCTCTCATTCCCCCTGCTCTGGCGTTTCCCCCTCTCATTTCCCATGCTCTGGTATTTCCCCCCTCTCATTCCCCCTGCTCTGGGGTTTCCCCCTCTCATTCCCCCTGCTCTGGCGTTTCCCCCTCTCATTCCCCCTGCTCTGGTGTTTCCCCCTCTCATTCCCCCTGCTCTGGTATTTCCCCGCTCTCATTCCCCCTGCTCTGGTGTTTCCCCCTCTCATTCCCCCTGCTCTGGTGTCTCCCCCTCTCATTCCCCCTGCTCTGACGTTTCCCCCTCTCATTCCCCCTGCTCTGGCGTTTCCCCCTCTCATTCCCCCTGCTCTGGTGTCTCCCCCTCTCATTCCCCCTGCTCTGACGTTTCCCCCTCTCATTCCCCCTGCTCTGGCATTTCCCCCTCTCATTCCCCCTGCTCTGGTATTTCCCCCCTCTCATTCCCCCTGCTCTGGCGTTTCCCCCTCTCATTCCCCCTGCTCTGTCGTTTCCCCCTCTCATTTCCCATGCTCTGGTATTTCCCCCCTCTCATTCCCCCTGCTCTGGTATTTCCCCCCTCTCATTCCCCCTGCTCTGGGGTTTCCCCCTCTCATTCCCCCTGCTCTGGCGTTTCCCCCTCTCATTCCCCCTGCTCTGGCGTTTCCCCCTCTCATTCCCCCTGCTCTGGTGTTTCCCCCTCTCATTCCCCCTGCTCTGGTATTTCCCCCCTCTCATTCCCCCTGCTCTGGTGTTTCCCCCTCTCATTCCCCCTGCTCTGGTGTTTCCCCCTCTCATTCCCCCTGCTCTGGGGTTTGTATGTAAATAGAAGCGTAATTGTTTGAATGTTTCAGAAAGTTTCAGATCCTGTGAGTTTGACGTCACAACAGATTTAAGTCTAAGGGCCCTATTTTAATGATCTAAGCGCACAGCGTGAAGCGCCTGGCACAGGTGTGTTTAGGGCGTGTACGAATCCACTTTTGCTAGTTTGATGCCGGAAAAAAGGGTCCGTGGTCCGGGTGCATGGTTCTAAAGGGTTGTACTTAGTGTCTTCATTAATCAGAGGGGTGTTTTGGGCGTAACATGCAATCAACCAATCAGAGATCATCTCCCATTCCCTTTAAAAGCCAGGCGCATTTGGACCTTGGAGCATTGCTATTATGATGGAGGATTTGCACCGTAATATTTTTATTTGTAATCTTCTGCATGTGTGTGTGCTGCTGTGCATCCCTGTGTGTGTACCAAGCATAGTGTGCACGTGCTGTGCACGAGCCTAGGAGCATTTTACTAATGCTCTGTTAAAATAACAATGAAATGCTGCGTTATTAACTTTAGACCAGGTTTTTGTTGGTCAATGGTGCCATCACTTCCCGCTGCCTCAAGATAGCAATACGCCCAGAATGCACCTGAACACACCTCCCTGTAAGACCAGCACGCCCAGAATGCACCTGAACACACCTCCCTGTAAGACCAGCACGCCCAGAATGCACCTGAACACACCTCCCTGTAAGACCAGCACGCCCAGAATGCACCTGAACACACCTCCCTGTAAGACCAGCACGCCCATGGGCCACAGATGGGTGCAAGTGCATTTGCAAATGACGTGGGCGCTGGACGGGAAATTGACAACTGCGTCGGTCTTAAACTAGCAAAGATATACATGTATATGTGTCTAATCTTTAAATCTAACGTTACGTGAAAGACTATGGATTCAGTAAGTCCCCAGGTCTTTCTTTGGTCTGACATTTAACTTCTGAATGTTTCCTCGCAGGTCTGAATGGGGCGACGCCAACACAAAGCAACCCAGAGAGTCCCAGAGACCTACGAGACAACATGTCCTCCGAGCAGGAAGTGTTTTCAGAGGGTCAGATGGACGGACAGGAGATTGGGAAACCCACACCACAGGACAAACCTCCATCAGAGTGCAACGACAGTGGGCCTGGTGAGTCCACAGCAAAGATTCCCTGTGGGAACCAAAGAAAATCTGTAATCTACATGTGTACGAATGGAAGTTGTCAGATTGATTGTCTTCCTAACAAGCAGCAATTGGTTTCTATTCTTACACACCAAGCCGATTATCAGTTATCTGTCAGTCGGAGGAGCTGTCGGCCTTCATTTTGGCCGATTTGACTTGTTGAATCGGAGGACGGGCAGTCGGACTCTCAATGACCAATCTGATTGGTGGAGAGCTAACCCGGAACAGGGAGCGGGATGAGTGACGGATCCCTCTCAAAATCTGACGAAAATCTTTTAAACTGACCTTTGTTGATCTGAAATGAAGACAGATTCAACAACTGCACGGCCTATTTCTCTCTTAAAATGTTTTCAGAAACACGTTTCGGTGAACTATTTTAGTACAGAGAGATCGTATTCCGAACGAAGCCGCCATCATGGTCGGGCAGCAGCCAGACCCACGTGACGCAGTCGTCCAATCAGCTGCCAGTTTTCATTTTTTGGGTGACAATACAGATTACTGGGGATTTCCACCAAATGCAGAATGTCTGCAGACCGACTCCGCTGCGTGTTGGCTCGGTGCTCCGCCGTCCGTCAATACCCACCAGGTCTGGATTTGTTGCAGCACGGCTGCGGCCATGACTGACAGCTGTAGTCACGAGGACCCACGAGATCTCACGAATTCACGTAGAATAGAACCACAAAACCAACAGCAGTTTGTTTCCATCCAGAGGAGTAGAGGGGAAACTACTCTGAGCTGTGTTTTCAAGGTGTAGTGCAGGGAGATATGATCCGCCGTGAGCACGCTGGATTTTATTTTGAAAATTAACCGGATTTTTATTTTGTTTCTGTGCTCGACTTCCTGTCCCGCACTATCTGAATTGTGCTGAATTGCTGCGGAGCTCTCCGGCGTCCGGCAAAAATAGAAGCTCTGCGTATCTGCTCCGGAGGGCTGCGGACTGACGGAGCTGGGACGGAGTCGGGACGCAGACGTTCTGCAGTCAGTGGAAATACACACACTGACTTTAATGGAAACCTAATGACTCCGTCGATATTCCGGAGACGTTCCCCAGACGTTCCACAACCGGTGGAAACTGGGGGTTAGAGCCGCCTGCTCTTATGGAGACGTATTACGTCAAGTCGGCGTCGCTTCAGTGTGTTCCGAGACACTTTTTTGTCCAACTCGGGGAGTCAACTGATCAGTCCGACGGCCTTTTCTGCCGATGGTCGGCCGTCAGGTTGGTGTGTCAGAGCCTTTAGACAAATATGTTGCTGTGTCTTGTTACAGCAACAATATTGTCTTCATTCAAGTTAATTGGAACATTTTGGTCTCCTAAAATATGTCTTGTTCAGCCTTCAGTAGCACCGGTAGCGTTAGCTGGAAAGTTTGCAGATTTTCTTTGTTGGCGTACATTCGGATGAACTAGCTTCTGGGTATGTAACACCATTTGCCTGATGATGGTCTAGTATCAAAATTTTGCCTACTATTATTTTTTTGTTGCAAGTTATAGGGCCCTATCCTGCAACCAGCGCAGCGCAAAGACCCGTCCAGCGCCCACGTCATTTAAATAGCAAATGCACCTGCGCCAATCTGTGGCCCATGGGCGTGCTGGTCTTACAGGGAGGTGTGTTCAGGTGCATTCTGGGCGTGCTGGTCTTACAGGGAGGTGTGTTCAGGTGCATTCTGGGCGTGCTGGTCTTACAGGGAGGTGTGTTCAGGTGCATTCTGGGCGTGCTGGTCTTACAGGGAGGTGTGTTCAGGTGCATTCTGGCCGTATTGCTATCTTGAGGCAGCGGGAAGTGATCGTGCTATTGACCATCAAAAACCTGGTCTAAAGTCAATAACGCAGCATTTCATTGTTATTTTAACAGAGCATTAGTAAAATGCTCCTAGACTCGTGCACAGCACGTGCACACTATGCTTGTTACACACACAGGGACGCACAGCAGCACACACACATGCAGAAGATTACAAATAAAAATATTACGGTGCAAATCCTCCATCATAACAGCAATGCTCCAAGGTCCAAATGCGCCTGGCTTTTAAAGGGAATGGGAGATGATCTCTGATTGGTTGATTGCATGTTACGCCCAAAACACACCTCTGATTAATGAAGACACGAAGCACAACCCTTTAGAACCATGCACCTGGCACACCCTTTCTACTAGCAAAAGTGGATTTGGACACGCCCTAAACGTACCTGCGCCAGGCGCTTCACGCCGTGCGATTAGATCGTTAAAATAGGGCCCTAACAGTGTGCGGGAGTTCCTTTTCAACTTTTGACCTACTTGTCCAACTACGACTCAGTCTCACGTTATAGACGTGCAAAGTATTTTTCAGTTTTGACTTAATGACTCTCCAAACGCTGTGTGGTAGTGGCGGTGGCGGTGGCGGTGGCGTCGGCGGAGACAGTCTACTGTCAGATGGAGTTGGAGGAGCTGAGCGACGAGCAGGACGAGAGGAGGAGGATGAGTAAAGGACTCCTGCTGTCTGTGTGTTACGCCGCCAGCATCGGAGGCATCGCCACTCTGACTGGAACCGGACCCAACCTGGTTCTGATGGGACAGATGAGCCAGTAGGTGCTAACACACACACACACACACACACACACACACACACACCTTTTTAGGGTTAGAGATTACCGACTTCAGTAGATACGTCAGGGTTCAACATTAACGGACAATTCCGTATACAATCAACTTAGGGGTTAATAACATGTGTCCCGAGTCGACCGTTCTCTGGGATATGTCTTCATGCTAATCTAATGCGTCAATCAACAGTAGCGTTGCACGGCGTTTGTGGTTCGACTGCTCATGACAGTTTTCCCAAGATGGCACCTACCTGTATACGTGAACGGTACAGTCTTTATAATCTATCTTTTTCATAAACTGTCTGTACACTTACAAAGTTCTCAATGCTCCGGTGTACATGTAGGGACCCTCATTATGCTACCATGGAAGTGTGGTGATATTTTGAGCCTTGTTAGTGGTAGAAAATAGTGATTTACCCTCTGCCCCGAAGACTAGCGTTAGCAGCTAATCAGCAGTTTGCGTTAGCTTGTTTCAAGCTAGAGACGCATTAGTTTAGCATGAAGACATGTCCCAGAGAACGGTCGACTCGGGACACATATGCTATTAACCCCTATGTTCATTTTGCGCCGGAATTGTCCTTTAAAGTGTATTTATAACTTGCCTGGTCTTTACTGGCCCCTATATACAGTCCTTCCAGAAAAATACAGAGTTTTTTTCTGATTGTTGCGGGCAAAAATCCTTGATTATGCGGCACGTTTTCTTAAAAAATGCGATCGAATATGCGGGATATTTATGCAATTTTATGCGATGAAATTGCGGGAACTTGCAAAAATTGCGGGAACTTACAAAAACTGCGGTTTCATCATGGCTTCATCGCGGGGTTTGCAGCTTTTCGATGATGTTCACGTCGTAATTACGTCACTTCATAACGCTCCCATGGTAACGGGAAAACGGCTGCTCTCGTGTGAAGCAAACGCAACATTTTTCAACTTTTTGTAAAGATATATGTGACTTTTTTGTAACGAAAATGCGGGGATTATGAAATCATGCAAGCGGAAATCGACAATTTACGCGGCAAAAGTGCAGCGTATTTGAAGAAATGCGCCCCCCCCCCCCCCAGCATAAATATGCGGACTTATTGGCTGATTATGCATTGAATTATGCGATCACATAATCAAGTTTTTCTGGAGGGACTGTATGGAAGTTGTTTTCATCTTCTAGGCAAGACCCGCTCTTCAATGGCATTCACACGCTACTTTTGTAGTTGCAGTTGCAGTTATTTGACTTCCTGTCTGGCTCTTTCTCGCAGACTCTTCCCCGATAACGGTGACGTGATCAACTTTGCGTCGTGGTTTGCGTTCGCCTTCCCCACCATGGTGCTGACGCTGACGCTGGCCTGGTTCTGGCTGCAGTTGCTCTACATCGGCTTCAAGTGAGTCCCCTGTTATAAGTGAATGTAAAATCAATGTGAGTATCGAAATTAAAAGACTTTTCTCGGAATCGAATAACTGTAGTTGGACTTCTTTAGCAAGTTTTGTCTTTAAGCTTTTTTGAGTTATTATCGGTTCTGGATTTCCAACGTTTTAGACACAGATGTTGTAACAATGACGGTCCAAAATTATGTCAAATTGCATTTTCCTTTTTATTGAAAAAACATCACATTTTCTTGAGGGGGGACCCCTAAACCCCCCGTCAAATACATGCACCAAAATGCTGTTTCGGCGCACAACGGACGGCGCGAACCGTCTGGTCTTTCATACGGCGCAAATCCACTTTGGCGACACAACTGAGGCGTGGTGTCGCGACGTCATACAGCCATGGTTGATGCTCCACGCCCTTGACCGGCAGCTGATTGGACAAACGCGTCACGTGGGTCTGGCGGCTCCCGAATTTCAAACCAACTGTCATGGCGGCTCGTTCAGAATACGATCTCATATTGGACTAAAATAGTTCACCGAAACGTGTTTCTGGAAACATTTTAAGAGAGAAATAGGCCGTGCAGTTGCTGAATCTGTCTTCATTTCAGATCAACAAAGGTCAGTTTAAAAGATCTTTGTCTAGTTCAAGTGGATAGTCGCGTTGCGTTCAACGGATTAATTTGCATAAAGATGGGCATTGGCCGGCTTTTTTGATGCAAAATGCAGCGCCGACTTCTTCTCTCTTGTAGCCAATCATTGGAAAGCGGTCTATAGAATCTTGGAGGCTCCGCAAACCCTCCGCGCACCTCCAGGATTTTGTAACAAAACATACGCCCACGCCACATTTGCGTCATATCGCCATCCAACCCGGTCTCACGGCAGTTCGTATAAATGTCACGTTATTTTTAATCTATTGATACGTGTTCACGGGCACGTTTTTCTCGTTTTTTACGTGTAAATGTCAAGTTATTTTCTCGGGGAAAGGACGCCGGGA